>NC_035449.2:162710676-162799918 GCF_002127325.2 Helianthus annuus | reverse complement strand
ATCAATGCAAAGAGCATTGAGTTGAAGAATAATTTGAATGAAAGCTTTGCTGCACAAAAAGATGCCATGTTGGAAGATAATCTTCCAAATGAAAAGTTAGGTGTAACTGCGAACAGTTGACACCTGGAAAAGATGGAATTCTTAGATGAATGGCAGAATTTGGGTTCCTATTCAAGGAGGACTTCGGGATGTATCCTTCAGGAAGCCCACAATTCTAAGTATTCGGTTCACCCGGGAGGTGACAAGATGTATCAAGATTTAAAGGCCAAATTATTGGTGGATAGGTTTAAAGAAATCTATTGCCACCATGTAGCTAAGTGCCTGACATGTGCTCAGATTAAAGCCGAACATCAGAAGCCATCAGGACTTCTACAACAGCCGGAACTTCCCACTTGGAAATGGGAAATGGTAACCATGGATTTATAACCAAGTTACCCAAAACAAGCACGGAAATGACACTATATGGGTTATTGTTGATAGACTGACTGTTAGGGCTGGATTTTTATTATAGGTGATCCTTATACGTGATCCTAACCAGTGATCCTTGTTTCTTTGGCAGACAGTGATCCTCAGCAGGACTTCAGGATCAGGATCATGGGACATTATAGTGATCCTCATACTAACGGCCACTTCCGCTTAATACAATATTGTTTTGCAGGAACATCTAGCAGGATACGCTCTAGGCATCATGATCAAGGGACGCGTCTTCACAATTATGGCAAGAGCTTAATCGGAGATAGACGTTGCACAGGATATGGAAACATGGCTTGATTTATGGGCGGCAATTTAGGCTAGATTGTCTATTATTTCTAAAGGGGTAATGAGCTGATAATTAGTCCTTTTACCTAAAATAGGTCACCTACACTTGTATAAATACCACTCTTCATCATTGGAAAGGACACACGACATACAACGCAACTCTCACACACTTAGACACTCGAAACAATAGTGATCCTTGTACTCAGCTCATTATCATCCAAAGTTGTAACTATATTTTTCTTATATTGAAGTTGGTGATCGGTAGTTGCCATCACCCGAGGTTTTTATGCCGGAGATCATACATTGATCAAGGGCTTTTTCCTCGTATAAATCATTGTGTCTTTGCATATTTCTCATAAAAGTGATCCTTTACTTTTATTATTAACCAAGCATCATACCCCGTTTACATAAAGTTTGGTTACATTATCCTTGTGTGATTTTTGACCAAAACAGTTTGGCGCCCACCGTGGGGCGATTGGTGCTTCATTCATAAGAAAACCTTTTGTTCGAAATCATTTCATAGAATTACATGGCTTCATCATTGAAAAACATGTCCACGGCAATGTCTGCAGTCACCTCGTCCCAGAACATTCTGCCTCCACCACCGGCAGGATCCCAGAAGAATGCTGAGAAGAGACAAACTCCTACTAATTCTAAAACTCCATCTCCTTCTGCTATGAATTCTTATATTCCCAGTACTAGTGATGTATTTACTTTGATTTTGCAGATGAAGGATCGTATGCAGCGGCAGGATGAAACTAACGAACGGATCCTCAGGGAAATTGGAGATCTCAAAAGACAAAAGAAAGCGGCAGAGGATCATTCTCCACTGATGCCCAAATCCTTGAGCTTTGATACTCCAATGATTACTTCTCAGCCATCAGGAATTCCAGACGTGCAAATCATGGGAGAATCAAGAGGATTGCACCACGGATCGACAGCAATGACTCAGGCATTAGGCTCACACTTCCAGCCGGCAGGATCCTACCCCCAGCATTTGGGATCCTTCGTGAATCCGGGAGCCTATCCGGGGGCACAGCAGTTTCAAGGATCCTACTTTGTTCCAGGATCATTCCAGGGCCAAGGATCCTCCTTTGTTCCAGGATCATCCCAGGTTCGAGGATCCTCCTTCGTTCCAGGATCATCCCAGACACCAGGATCCTTCCAGATGCCAGGATCCCTAAAAAGTTTGCAAACAGGAAGTCTAGATGTCCATCAAGGGGACTTCATTCCAATGCAGACCATTGCTTCCACTGGTCCCTCCGTTGTTCCAGAATCCCAGCAATATGGATTCCCTAACTTGAACCCAATGGGAGGTAACACTTTAAATAATTATCCTACCACTAACCATGGATTCATGCAGGATACAGGTACCAATCATGCTATGGCCAGGGAGTTGCAGAAGCTAAAAGATATGATCTCAAGTGTTCCAGGGGTAGTCAAGCCTATCCCAGAGATTGCAGATGGAAGCCACAAGGTATCTCGCTTTGCACCACCAATTTGTGATGCAGAGGTACCCAAAAGGTTCCATATCCCTACTATGAAGCTGTATGATGGTACAACGGATCCAGAGGAGCACATAGCACAATACAGGGAAAGGATGGAGATCAATCCTATCCCAGAAAAGTTGAAGGAAGCATGCCTATGTAAAGGATTTGGATCCACTCTTACCGGATCAGCTCTTAAGTGGCTGCTAAGTCTTCCCCCCTACTCTATTACTTCATTTGCTAATTTAGTTAATTTATTCAATAACCAATTCTCTTGCAGTAGAAAATTTGAAAGATTAACAAGTGATTTGTACAGGATAACTCAAAATCATAATGAATCATTAAGGGAGTATATAACTAAATTTAGTAAAGAATCCTTGGACATTCCCAACTTGGATATGGCTACGGCTGTTGAAGCCTTCAAAATGGGACTGCTTAAGGATTCATTATTCTATGATGATCTTGTTATGACACCATGCAGGAATCTAGATGAAGTAAGAACTCGAGCACTCAGGTTCATCCGACTAGAGGATGACAAGAGGATCCAGGAGAGACAAGTAGGATCCTCAAAACAGGAGAAGCAAGGATCCTCCTTCAAGAACAACAAATTCAAATCCTACCATAGAAATGAGAACAAGAATGTGCATGCTGTTGACCAAGAAGACGATGATGAAGATTATCCTCCAATCTCAGAATATTGTTTTTCCGTTGATAATCATGAACTGATCCTTGCAATGCAGAATCTAGGTGAAAAAGCTAGATGGCCCAGGAAGAATGATAAACCATCCGGGACTAAAGACAAGTCAAAATGGTGTGCATACCATGAGGATTTCGGGCATCTAACTGAAGATTGCATAGCCTTAAGAAAAGAAATTGGATACCTGCTAAGCAAGGGGCATCTAAAAGAATTGCTGGGGAGAAAAAAGCAAAGGACCCAGGATCCTGAAAGGATCCCCGAAAAAGCTCCAGCACCTCCGGCAAATGTACAAGTGATCAACTTTATATCCGGAGGATCAGACATCTGTGGTACATCCTTCTCGGCGGCCAAAAGACATGCAAAGGAGTCAAAAATGGATAATGGAGAAAGGCCTATTAGAACATCAAGTGTCTCAGAAGGGAAGATGATAACGTTTGATGAGGATGATCGCATTAACATTCAGGACCCTCATCATGATAGTTTAGTTATCACTCTCTTTATCTCTAACCATTTTGTCCGCAGGATCCTTATCGATGGAGGAAGCTCAGTGAACATTATCCAGCTTGATGTTCTGAAGAAAATGGGAATCCCAGAATCAGACATCACACCAAGATCCTCCGTGCTTGTAGGATTCAGTGGAGAAACGAAGAAAACTCTGGGGGACATCAAACTCCCAATCTACGTGGAAGGATTACATAATTATCAGAAATTTTGTGTCATTGACTGTTTATCTTGTTGCAATGTTATCCTTGGCAGGCCTTGGATACATGATATGAAAGCAGACCCATCCACCTACCATCAATGTGTGAAGCTCCCTAGCCCATGGGGGATAATCAAGATCGACAGTGATCAGCAGGAGGCTAAGGATTGTTATACCTCATCCATGAAGCCAACCTCGAAGCCAAGGGAGCAATAGCAATTACAGTATCCTCCGAGGAATGTCTTGGAGGCAAGGGAACAAGATGTGGACGAAATCCTCTTGGATCCTAGTGATCCTGAATCAAAAATCTATATCGGATCAGGGATCCTTGGCAAGATGAAAGAAGACATGATATCCTTCCTCAAAAGAAGAAAATCTACCTTTGCTTGGAAACATGAAGATATGACAGGTATATCTAAGGATATTATTACTCACAAACTTGGCATTGACAGGTCTATCAAACCAATCCATCAAAAAAGGAGGAAGTTTGCACCAGAAAGGAATGCCATTATCCAAGAAGAAGTAGAGAGACTACTTCGAGCAGGTATGATCAGAGAGGTAAAGTATCCAAAATGGTTAGCCAATGTGGTTGTTGTCCAAAAGAAAAATGGAAAGTGGAGGGTATGTGTCGATTTCACTGATCTGAATAAGGCATGTCCCAAGGATCCTTTCCCATTACCCCACATTGACTCCATGGTGGATGCAACAGCGGGGCATGAACTGTTGACCTTTATGGATGCATCATCTGGATTCCAACAAATTCAGATGGAACCATCTGACCAAGAGGATACAGCCTTTATGACCCCAACAGGTTTGTATTGTTATATTGCCATGCCTTTCGGATTAAGAAATGCAGGTGCAACATATCAAAGGCTGGTGAATATGATGTTCAAAGATCAAATTGGACAAACTATGGAAGTATACATAGATGATATGGTAGTCAAATCAAAGAAAGCTGAGGATCACCTAAGGGATTTAGAAGAAGCATTTGATATCCTTGATAAATATAACATGAAGCTTAATCCTTCAAAGTGCCACTTTGGTGTTAAGGCAGGTAAATTCCTAGGATATATGGTAACTCAGAGGGGCATTGAGGCAAGTCCGGAGCAAATTAAAGCACTAGTAAACATCAAGTCCCCTGCCAATGCTAAGGATGTGCAAAGGCTAACAGGCAGGATAGCAGCTCTGAACAGGTTCATATCAAAATCCTCAGAAAAATGTAAAGAATTTTACGATATCCTAAGGAAGAACAAGAAGTTTGAATGGACTGAGAAACATGAGAATGCTTTACAAGCCCTTAAAGAATATATGTCCTCAGCACCAGCATTATCAAAGCCCGAGAAAGGAGATGTGTTATCCTTATATTTGGCGGTATCCTCAACCGCTGTAAGTGCTGTCCTTGTTAAGGATCACGAAGGTACACAATATCCTATCTACTATGTAAGTAAGAGTTTACTTGATGCCGAATCCAGGTACTCACACCTCGAAAAACTTATTCTTGCATTAATCATGGCATCCACTAAGTTAAGGCATTATTTTGAAACCCATACTGTTTTGGTCAAAAATCACACAAGGATAATGTAACCAAACTTTATGTAAACGGGGTATGATGCTTGGTTAATTATGAAAGTAAAGGATCACTTCTGTGATAAAGATGCAAAGACACAATGATTTATACGAGGAAAAAGCCCTTGATCAATGTATGATCTCCGGCATAAAAAACCTCGGGTGATGGCAACTACCGATCACCAACTTCAATATAAGAAAAATATAGTTACAACTTTGGATGATAATGAGCTGAGCACAAGGATCACTATTGTTTCGAGTGTCTAAGTGTGTGAGAGTTGCGTTGTATGTCGTGTGTCCTCTTCCGAATGAGGAAGAGTGGTATTTATACGTGTGTAGGTGACCTATATTAGGTAGCTAAACTAATATTCAGCTCATTACCCCTTTAGAAATGAGATACAATCTAGCCTAAATAGCCGCCCATAAATCAAGCCAAGTTTCCATATCCTGTGCAACGTCTATCTTCAATTAAGCTCTTGCCATAATTGTGAAGACGCGTCCCTTGATCATGATGCCTAGAGCGTCTCCTGCTAGATGTTCCTGCAAAACAATATTGTATTAAGTGGAAGTGGCCGTTAGTATGAGGATCCTATAATGTCCCATGATCCTGATCCTGAAGTCCTGCTGAGGATCACTGTCTGCCAAAGAAACAAGGATCACTGGTTAGGATCACGTGTTAGGATCACCTATAATAAAAATCCAGCCCTAACAATTGCCCCCAAAATATAAGGAGTTTATTGTAAATTGACGAGTTGTATTTTGTTTTGATCTTATCTCCAACGGACAACTCCGAATAACTAGCCGTTAATATTGAACTAGCCGTTGCGATCATTACGTCATGGATGTGACAATCCCTGCAAATCATGATTATAAATAGGAGATAGGGTTAGGATCACTCTGCATTTAAATTCGAGATATCTTCCCTTTATAATCGCTACCGAAGACTGATCAGGTATCCTCTTCTTCTCTCTTTCCTTTCTTCCTTCTCTTTGCTCTGTTTTTTCTGCTTTTATTCTGTTTCTGTTCCGTCACAAGCATGTTGCTCCGGAATTCTCCACACAAGGATTCCAAGAAGAGTAGTCCCCTAAAAAGCCAAGGGATCATCAAGGATTCTCCTACGGAGAGGTGTTGCTTTACTGACGCTCACGTAGACAGAATTCGTCATTGCTTTCCGGCGAACGCAGTTTTCAAATCCTTCACACCTACCGCTTTGAGCGACTTTGTTTCAGACGTCTGGGTGGCTTTTCCTGCTACTCCGTTTACCATAGGGTACTCGTATCCTTTTCCATCCTTCACCCAATCTTTCTTTTCCTTAACCGGCATCTCCTATATCCAAGCCATGCCGATGATCTGGAGGGTCCTGTATACCTTCGAGAGGATCATCGAGCAGAAAGGAATTGATTTGGGGATGGCAGAGTTGGCTGCACTTTATGATCTTACCACGTTTGGTTCTTGCCGATATCTGCTAAAACGGAAAGCTGGGGAGGATCACCCTGTCTTCAAGGTTACTAAGAATGACACAAACTGGAAGCGTCGCTTTTTCTTTGTTAGAAGGGATTCCATCCCAGATGGGAAGGATCTGCCCAAGGAATGGGCCACTCATGGTAGGGTAGAGGATCCTGGAAGGATCACTATCAGACTTGTCTCATACGATGAGGATCACTAACGTCTTTTTTATTTTTTGTGCAGCTATATCCATTGCTTATCTTAAGTTAACCCCTGCTGCAAGAGAAAGAGTCTTAGCTTTTAAAAAGCTCAATCCTGAGGTCAGAAGTTTCCAAGTCACCGTCCAAGATTCACAGGAAGTATCCTCCGCATCTGCCACTATGTCAAGTAAGTATCCTTGTTAAAAAGTAAGTTATATGCTAGATTGTTTAATTAGTAAGGGAACTTATCTTGTTTTGATTGTGTAGGTGTTGGGAAGTCTGCCAAATCTGCCAAGTCTGCCTCCAAGTTTGGGATAGATGATCTCACCAACGTCAAGTCTCCGAGGAGAAAGACTTCTGCTGCCAGTCCCTCCGCTTCAGCCCCTAAAGCATCCATTAGGGGTAAGGGAAAGAAGAGGAAGACTTCCGAGGATCTCCAAGGATTTCCCCTGATCCGCCAACAGTTCCTTGACTTTGTCAATGAGGTAGGGATCATTGCCCCTGTGGGTTATCCTTCTCTAATATCCTGCCTTTTTGAGGATCACCTGATCCTTTCTCTTTTGCAGAAACTTGCTGAGATTGAGACTTACCTTGGCCACGTCGAGGATCAGGAGAGCCAAATCGCCGACCTTCAACAAATGGGCGTGTTAAAGGATCTCAAGATAGCCGATCTTGAGAAGGAGCTCCGGGCTACCAAGGATGAGGCTGCTCAAAGGCTACTTGACATGGATGGCGAGAAACAGAAGATCATCCAGGATGCCAAGGTCTCTGCCGCGACTGCTATGTACAAGATACAACTACAAATGGCTGCGGAGGCTCAGGATCCTGCCTTTGACAAGAGCTCATGGGACGTGGAAGGTTGGAAGGCAAGATTGGCGGAGCTGGAGGATGAGGATGAGGAGATCCCTATGCTGGAAGGTGGTGATGCTGAGAAGGATCAGGGTGGAGAAGCTGGTGGTGATGGAGCAGCAAAGGTGTGAGCTGCTGGATTGGGCGATGATGGATATTTCGAGACTAGGCCGGAGCCCAATTTTTTAGGATCGGTAGTGGTTTTTTTGTGGTTGTTGATGGTTTGTGAACAATTGGTCTGTAATCTTTGAACAATAGTTTTTAGGGTAAAGGATCTTGGATCCTTCGAACAATAGGTAGGATTACAAAAGGTGGAGGGATCCTCTGTTTGGGGGATGAAGCCTTTGTGATCCTGCTGCTTTTACTTTCCTGCACCTGCTAAGACCGCATAGACAATGGACACCCTTTGCCAACCCATGTGGACGGGCCACGTTTTGCTGGTAGAAACGTGGGTTGGCAATTTTAACAACTTTTTGAAAGGGTTAATGATCCTTTTGTTTAATAATATAACTTTAACTTTTCTGGCTTATCCTGTGTTGTTATCCTTTATTTATCTTTTTAGTTTCCAATTGTTTTTGTAGTATATTTGTTTAAAGTGGCAAGAGTTGAAAATATGTTATCCAAATTTAGGATATGATCCCAGATCAAATATCCTGATATTGAAAATTTTCAAAGTACTTTAGTTCAAGGATCATAGGTTTGGTTGTCAAAGTATAAGGGTCGGTTAGGATAATGAGTATAATCAAAATAGTCAAGGATCATACCTGAGGATCCAAGTTAGGATCCTAACCTTCAATCGAGACAATCGTAGATAAGATTTTGATGGATAATAAGGATTAAGGATCCTTATGTGTTTTACCTTTGACAATCCTGAAAAACGAAGCACAACTTGGGACTAAGCCAATGTAAGAAATAAATTAGTAACTGGGGACATGCCCAAAGGATAACTGAGAATGATCCCGGAGGATCACTGGGGACAAGCCCAAAGGATAACTGGGGACAAGCCCAAAGGATCGTATGTAAACTGGAGTATGGCCCTTACTGGCGACTATCCAAACTTAGTGACATGAAAATGTCAAAACCTTAGCTAACGTGAAAACGTTAGAAACCTTAGGAACGGATGTATGGTACGTCTACCATTATACGGAGGATCCTGGGTATAGCCAGTACGATGAGGTTGTCAGCCCCGGAAGTGGGTACTGGTCCCAAAGACGTGAACTATATTAGGATCATCGTGCGCTGCTGGCGGAAACTTGGGATAATCCCAAGGATAACTGGGGTTGGACCCAAGGATCTGCGGTGCTTTTGAAGATCTTTGACGATATGCTGAAGATACCTGAACTATCATAACTCAAATGTTTCGTGAGTAGAGGATGAAGGATACACGATCCTTATCCTTAGGTAAAAAGTAAGAAAATGCAATAGTTTCTAGGATAAGCATATTACCAGAGTAAGGATCACTGATATCACCGGGATCCTTCAAGGATACTTCAATGTAAGGATCACATGCATGAAGGATCATGTTCACATGAAATATTTCTTCAAATGAACAGCATTCCAGGCTCTTGGCAACAAGTTTCCTTCCATAGTTAGCAATCTGTATGCCCCCTTTCCTGCTTCAGCTTCAATTAAGTAAGGGCCTTCCCATTTTGGTGCTAACTTCCCGTCAGCAGGATTAATAGTGTTTTGGAATGTTTTTCTCAACACCATATCTCCGACTTGGAACTTCCTTATCCTAACATTTTTGTTGTAGGCACCAGCCATTCTTTGTTGGTAGCTAGCCATCCTTACCCTAGCCAGATCCCTGATTTCCTCAATAGTATCCAAATCCTGAGCCAGGATTGCAGCATTTTCTTCAGGATCACGAGCACTTGTTCTAGCAGTTGGGATCACCGTCTCTGTTGGGATCACTGCTTCTGCCCCAAATACTAAAGAAAAGGGTGTTTGACCAGTGGCATTCTTGGGAGTTGTTCTATCAGCCCATAGCACATAAGGTAACTCCTCTGCCCATTTCCCCTTCTTGGATCCTAGCTTCTTCTTCAGATTGTTGATGATGATCTTGTTGGATGATTCTGCTTGACCATTGGCTTGTGGATGAACTGGTGTTGATGTTATCATCTTGATTCCCCATCTGTCACAAAAGTTAGTGGTTCTGCTTCCAATGAATTGGGAGCCATTATCACATACAATTTCAGAGGGAATGCCAAATCTAGTTATAATATTTCTTTTGATGAAGGATATGACTTCCTTTTCTCTGACTTGGGCGAAGGCTTCAGCTTCTATCCAGTTAGAAAAATAGTCAGTCATGGCAAGCATAAATACTTTTCCACCAGGTGCTTTAGGGAGCTTGCCAACTATATCCATTCCCCATCTCATGAAAGGCCAAGAGGATGGTATGGGGTGTAGTAATTCAGCTGGTTGATGAAGGATATTGCTGTGTCTTTGACAAGGATCACATTTCCTAGCATATTCTACAGCATCCCTTTTCATGGTTGGCCAGTAGTATCCTGTTCTAAGGATCCTTGAGAATAATGCCCTGCCCCCAGTGTGGTTTCCACAATCTCCTTCATGGAAGTCTCTCAACACTTCTTTAATTTCAGGATCCTCAATACATCTTAAATATGGTCCTGCAAGGGATCGTTTATATAGCACATTATTTAAGATCGTAAATTGAGATACCTTGATCCTGAAAGCTCTAGGATTTTCTCCTATTGGAATCTCTCCGTCTTGCAAGTATTTCATGATTGGTGAGACCCATGATCCTGCATAAGATTGAGCTTCTTCACTAGGGATTACTGCAGTATCCTCTTCTATTTCCATGGCTACTTGACTTTCAATAGCAGGAGCAAGGATGTGGATGATAGGGATACTTATGTCTTCTGGAATTTTTAAGGATGATCCTAAGTTGGCCAATGCATCAGCTTCCGTGTTATCCTCCCTTGGTACCTGTGTTAAGCTGAAAGAAACAAAAGAGAGTGCCAATTCTTTGACTATCTCTAAATATTTGGTTAGTTTTTCACCTTTAACAGCATAGGATCCATTAAAGTGATTGGTGATCAATAATGAGTCTACATATACTTTAAGATATTTTACCCTCATATCCTTAGCAATTTGTA
The DNA here is from genome assembly GCF_002127325.2 of Helianthus annuus. Taxonomy (NCBI): domain Eukaryota; kingdom Viridiplantae; phylum Streptophyta; class Magnoliopsida; order Asterales; family Asteraceae; genus Helianthus; species Helianthus annuus. Next base: position 162,789,098 of record NC_035449.2, on the reverse strand, counting down.
AGCCAGCAATTAAGGCTTCATATTCAGCCTCATTGTTAGTTGCTTGGAACTCACAGGCTATGGAGTGGGGTATTATGTCCCCCTGTGGCGATTTTAGTAGTATCCCGAGCCCTGTGCCCTTAACATTTGAGGATCCATCAGTGTGTAGTATCCAAGGATCCTTGGTCTCATCCAGCTGTTGGACCTCCAATTCTGCTTCTCTTTGTAGATCACTACTGAAATCAGCCACAAAATCGGCTAAGGCTTGCGATTTAATGGCTGTTCTTGGTTCATATCTTATATCATGGGCACTAAGCTTCACTGCCCACTTAGCCATTCTCCCTGACATCTCCGGTTTCCTGAGGACATTCTTAATTGGAAAATTAGTTTTAACAACAATAGTATGGGTTTCAAAATAATGCCTTAACTTAGTGGATGCCATGATTAATGCAAGAATAAGTTTTTCGAGGTGTGAGTACCTGGATTCGGCATCAAGTAAACTTTTACTTACATAGTAGATAGGATATTGTGTACCTTCATGATCCTTGACAAGGACAGCACTTACAGCGGTTGAGGATACCGCCAGGTATAAGGATAACACATCTCCTTTTTCCGGTTTTGCTAATGCTGGTGCTGAGGACATATATTCTTTAAGAGCTTGTAAAGCGTTCTCATGCTTCTCAGTCCATTCAAACTTCTTATTCTTTCTTAGGATATCGTAGAATTCTTTGCATTTTTCTGAGGATTTCGATATGAACCTGTTCAAAGCTGCTATCCTGCCTGTCAGTCTTTGAACATCCTTGGCATTGGCAGGAGATTTGATATTTACTAATGCTTTGATTTGTTCCGGGCTTGCTTCAATGCCTCTCTGAGTTACCATATATCCTAGGAATTTACCTGCCTTAACACCAAAGTGGCACTTTGAAGGATTAAGCTTCATGTTATATTTATCAAGGATATCAAATGCTTCTTCTAAATCCCTTAGGTGATCCTCAGCTTTCTTTGATTTGACTACCATATCATCTATGTATACTTCCATAGTTTGTCCAATTTGATCTTTGAACATCATATTCACCAGCCTTTGATATGTTGCACCTGCATTTCTTAATCCGAAAGGCATGGCAATATAACAATACAAACCTGTTGGGGTCATAAAGGCTGTATCCTCTTGGTCAGATGGTTCCATCTGAATTTGTTGGAATCCAGATGATGCATCCATAAAGGTCAACAGTTCATGCCCCGCTGTTGCATCCACCATGGAGTCAATGTGGGGTAATGGGAAAGGATCCTTGGGACATGCCTTATTCAGATCAGTGAAATCGACACATACCCTCCACTTTCCATTTTTCTTTTGGACAACAACCACATTGGCTAACCATTTTGGATACTTTACCTCTCTGATCATACCTGCTCGAAGTAGTCTCTCTACTTCTTCTTGGATAATGGCATTCCTTTCTGGTGCAAACTTCCTCCTTTTTTGATGGATTGGTTTGATAGACCTGTCAATGCCAAGTTTGTGAGTAATAATATCCTTAGATATACCTGTCATATCTTCATGTTTCCAAGCAAAGGTAGATTTTCTTCTTTTGAGGAAGGATATCATGTCTTCTTTCATCTTGCCAAGGATCCCTGATCCGATATAGATTTTTGATTCAGGATCACTAGGATCCAAGAGGATTTCATCCACATCTTGTTCCCTTACCTCCAAGACATTCCTCGGAGGATACTGTAATTGCTATTGCTCCCTTGGCTTCGAGGTTGGCTTCATAGATGAGGTATAACAATCCTTAGCCTCCTGCTGATCACTGTCGATCTTGATTATTCCCCATGGGCTAGGGAGCTTCACACATTGATGGTAGGTGGATGGGACTGCTTTCATATCATGTATCCAAGGCCTGCCAAGGATAACGTTGCAACAAGATATACAGTCAATAACACAAAATTTCTGATAATTATGTAACCCTTCCACGTAGATTGGGAGTTTGATGTCCCCCAGAGTTTTCTTCGTTTCTCCACTGAATCCTACAAGCACGGAGGATCTCGGTGTGATGTCTGATTCTGGGATACCCATTTTCTTCAGAACATCAAGCTGGATAATGTTCACTGAGCTCCCTCCATCAATAAGGATCCTGCGGACAAAATGGTTAGAGATAAAGAGAGTGATAACTAAACTATCATGGTGAGGATCCTGAATGTTAATGCGATCATCCTCATCAAATGTTATCATCTTCCCTTCTGAGACACTTGATGTTCTAATAGGCCTTTCACCATTATCCATTTTTGATTCTTTTGCATGTCTTTTGGCCGCCGAGAAGGATGTACCACAGATGTCTGATCCTCCGGATATAAAGTTGATCACTTGTGCATTTGCCGGAGGTGCTGGAGCTTTTTCGGGGATCCTTTCAGGATCCTGAGTCCTTTGCTTTTTTCTTCCCAATAATTCTTTTAGATGCCCCTTGCTTAGCAGGTATCCAATTTCTTTTCTTAAGGCTATGCAATCTTCAGTTAGATGCCCGAAATCCTCATGGTATGCACACCATTTTGACTTGTCTTTAGTCCCGGATGGTTTATCATTCTTCCTGGGCCACCTAGCTTTTTCACCTAGATTCTGCATTGCAAGGATTAGTTCATGATTATCAACGGAAAAACAATATTCTGAGATTGGAGGATATTCTTCATCATCCTCTTCTTGGTCAACAGCAGGCACATTCTTGTTCTCATTTCTATGGTAGGATTTGAATTTGTTGTCCTTGAAGGAGGATCCTTGCTTCTCCTGTTTTGAGGATCCTACTTGTCTCTCCTGGATCCTCTTGTCATCCTCTAGCCGGATGAACCTGAGTGCTCGAGTTCTTACTTCATCTAGATTCCTGCATGGTGTCATAACAAGATCATCATAGAATAATGAATCCTTAAGCAGTCCCATCTTGAAGGCTTCAACAGCCGTAGCCATATCCAAGTTGGGAATGTCCAAGGATTCTTTACTAAATTTAGTTATATAATCCCTTAATGATTCATTATGATTTTGAGTTATCCTGTACAAATCACTAGTTAATTTTTCAAATTTTCTGCTACAAGAGAATTGGTTATTGAATAAATTAACTAAATTAGCAAATGAAGTAATAGAGTAGGGGGGAAGACTTAGCAGCCACTTAAGAGCTGATCCAGTAAGAGTAGATCCAAATCCTTTACATAGGCATGCTTCCTTCAACTTTTCTGGGATAGGATTGATCTCCATCCTCTCCCTGTATTGTGCTATATGCTCCTCTGGATCCGTTGTGCCATCATACAGCTTCATGGTAGGGATATGGAACCTTTTGGGTACCTCTGCATCACAAATTGGTGGTGCAAAGCGAGATACTTTGTGGCTCCCATCTGCAATCTCTGGGATAGGCTTGACTACCCCTGGAACACTTGAGATCATCTCTTTTAGCTTCTGCAACTCCCTGGCCATAGCATGATTGGTACCTGTATCCTGCATGAATCCATGGTTAGTGGTAGGATAATTATTTAAAGTGTTACCTCCCATTGGGTTCAAGTTAGGGAACCCATATTGCTGGGATTCTGGAACAACGGAGGGACCAGTGGAAGCAATGGTCTGCATTGGAATGAAGTCCCCTTGATGGACATCTAGACTTCCTGTTTGCCAACTTTTTAGGGATCCTGGTATCTGGAAGGATCCTGGTGTCTGGGATGATCCTGGAACGAAGGAGGATCCTTGAACCTGGGATGATCCTGGAACAAAGGAGGATCCTTGGCCCTGGAATGATCCTGGAACAAGGTAGGATCCTTGAAACTGCTGTGCCCCCGGATAGGCTCCTGAATTCATGAAGGATCCCATGTACTGAGGATAGGATCCTACTGGCTGAAAATGTGAGCCTGATGTCTGAGTCATTGCTGCCGACTTGAGATGTGATCCTCTTGACTCCCCTATGATTTGCACGTCCGGGATCCCTGATGGCTGGGAAGTGATCATTGGAGTATCGAAGCTCAAGGATTTGGGCATCAGTGGGGAATGATCCTCTGCCGCTTTCTTTTGTCTTTTGAGGTCTCCAATTTCCCTGAGGATCCTGTCATTAGTCTCATCCTGCCGCTGCATACGATCCTTCATCTGCAAAATTAAAGCAAATACATCACTAGTACTGGGAATAGAAGAATTCATAGCAGAAGAAGATAGAGGTTTAGAGAAAGTGGGAGTTGATCTCTTCTCAGTATTTTTCTGAGATCCTGCCGGTGGAGGAGGCAAAGTGGTCTGTGATGAGGTGACTGCAGACATCGCCGTGGACGTGTTCTTCAATGATGAAGCCATGTAACTCTTTGAAATGATTTCGAACAAAAGATTTTCTTATGAATGAAGCACCAATTGCCCCACGGTGGGCGCCAAACTGTTTTGGTCAAAAATCACACAAGGATAATGTAACCAAACTTTATGTAAACGGGGTATGATGCTTGGTTAATTATGAAAGTAAAGGATCACTTCTGTGATAAAGATGCAAAGACACAATGATTTATACGAGGAAAAAGCCCTTGATCAATGTATGATCTCCGGCATAAAAAACCTCGGGTGATGGCAACTACCGATCACCAACTTCAATATAAGAAAAATATAGTTACAACTTTGGATGATAATGAGCTGAGTACAAGGATCACTATTGTTTCGAGTGTCTAAGTGTGTGAGAGTTGCGTTGTATGTCGTGTGTCCTCTTCCGAATGAGGAAGAGTGGTATTTATACGTGTGTAGGTGACCTATTTTAGGTAGCTAAACTAATATTCAGCTCATTACCCCTTTAGAAATGAGATACAATCTAGCCTAAATAGCCGCCCATAAATCAAGCCAAGTTTCCATATCCTGTGCAACGTCTATCTTCAATTAAGCTCTTGCCATAATTGTGAAGACGCGTCCCTTGATCATGATGCCTAGAGCGTATCCTGCTAGATGTTCCTGCAAAACAATATTGTATTAAGTGGAAGTGGCCGTTAGTATGAGGATCCTATAATGTCCCATGATCCTGATCCTGAAGTCCTGCTGAGGATCACTGTCTGCCAAAGAAACAAGGATCACTGGTTAGGATCACGTGTTAGGATCACCTATAATAAAAATCCAGCCCTAACACATACTATTGTTGTTAAAACTAATTTTCCAATTAAGAATGTCCTCAGGAAACCGGAGATGTCAGGGAGAATGGCTAAGTGGGCAGTGAAGCTTAGTGCCCATGATATAAGATATGAACCAAGAACAGCCATTAAATCACAAGCCTTAGCCGACTTTGTGGCTGATTTCAGTAGTGATCTACAAAAAGAAGCAGAATTGGAGGTCCAGCAGCTGGATGAAACCAAGGATCCTTGGATATTACACACTGACGGATCCTCAAATGTCAAGGGTACAGGGCTCGGGATCCTACTAAAATCGCCACAGGGGGACATAATACCCCACTCCATAGCCTGTGAGTTCCAAGCAACTAACAATGAGGCTGAGTATGAAGCCTTGATTGCTGGCTTGCAAATTGCTAAGGATATGGGGGTAAAGTATCTTAAAGTATATGTAGACTCATTATTGATCACCAATCACTTTAATGGATCCTATGCTGTTAAAGGTGAAAAACTAACCAAATATTTAGAGATAGTCAAGGAATTGGCACTCTCTTTTGTCTCTTTCAGCTTAACACAGGTACCAAGGGAGGATAACACGGAAGCTGATGCATTGGCCAACTTAGGATCATCCTTGAAGATTCCAGAAGATATAAGTATCCCTATCATCCATATCCTGGCTCCCGCCATTGAAAATCAGGTGGCCATGGAAATAGAAGAAGATACTGCAGTAATCCCTAGTGAAGAAGCTCAATCTTATGCAGGATCATGGGTCTCACCAATCATGAAATACTTGCAACACGGAGAGATTCCAATGGGAGAAAATCCTAGAGCTTTCAGGATCAAGGTATCTCAGTTTACAATCTTAAATAATGTGCTATATAAACGATCCCTTGCAGGACCATATTTAAGATGTATTGAGGATCCTGAAATTGAAGAAGTGTTGAGAGACTTCCATGAAGGAGATTGTGGAAACCACACTGGGGGCAGGGCATTATTCTCAAGGATCCTTAGAACAGGATACTACTGGCCAACCATGAAAAGGGATGCTGTAGAATATGCTAGGAAATGTGATCCTTGTCAAAGACACAGCAATATCCTTCATCAACCAGCTGAATTGCTACACCCCATACCATCCTCTTGGCCATTCATGAGATGGGGGATGGATATAGTTGGCAAGCTTCCTAAAGCACCTGGTGGAAAAGTATTTATGCTTGCCATGACTGACTACTTCTCTAAGTGGATAGAGGCTGAAGCTTTTGCTCAAGTCAGAGAAAAAGAAGTCATATCCTTCATCAAAAGAAACATTATAACTAGATTTGGCATTCCCTCTGAAATTGTATGTGATAATGGTTCCCAGTTCATTGGAAGCAGAACTACTAACTTTTGTGACAGTTGGGGAATCAAGATGATAACATCAACACCGGTTCATCCACAAGCCAATGGCCAAGCAGAATCATCCAACAAGATCATCATCAACAATCTGAAGAAGAAGCTAGGATCCAAGAAGGGAAGATGGGCAGAGGAGTTACCTTATGTGCTATGGGCTGATAGAACAACTCCCAAGAATGCCACTGGTCAAACACCTTTTTCTTTAGTATTTGGGGCAGAAGCAGTGATCCCAACAGAGATGGTGATCCCAACTGCTAGAACAAGTGCTCGTGATCCTGAAGAAAATGTTGCAATCCTGGCTCAGGATTTGGATACTATTGAGGAAATCAGGGATCTGGCTAGGATAAGGATGGCTAGCTACCAACAAAGAATGGCTGGTGCCTACAACAAAAATGTTAGGATAAGGAAGTTCCAAGTCGGAGATATGGTGTTGAGAAAAACATTCCAAAACACTATTAATCCTGCTGACGGGAAGTTAGCACCAAAATGGGAAGGCCCTTACTTAATTGAAGCTGAAGCAGGAAAGGGGGCATACAGATTGCTAACTATGGAAGGAAACTTGTTACCAAGAGCCTGGAATGCTGTTCACTTAAAGAGATACTTTATGTGAACATGATCCCTCAAGCATGTGATCCTCACACTGAAGTATCCTCGAAGGATCCCGATGATGTCAGTGATCCTTACTCTGGTAATGTCCTTATCTTAAAACATTTACATTTCCTTACTTTTTACCAAAGGATAAGGATCCTGTATCCTTCATCCTCTTCTCACGAACCATTTGAGTTATGATAGTTCAGGTATCTTCAGCATATCGTCAAAGATCTTCAAAAGCACCGCAGATCCTTGGGTCCAACCCCAGTTATCCTTGGGATTATCCCCAGTTTCCGCCAGCAGCGCACGATGATCCTGATATAGTTCACGTCTTTGGGACCAGTACCCACTTCCGGGGTTGACAACCTCATCGTACTGGCTATATTTAGGATCCTACGTATAATGGTAGACGTACCATACATCCGTTCCTAAGGTTTCTAACGTTTTCACATTAGCTAAGGTTTTGACATTTTCATGTCACTAAGTTTGGATAGTCGCCAGAAAGGGCCATACTCCAGTTTACATACGATCCTTTGGGCTTGTCCCCAGTTATCCTTTGGGCTTGTCCCCAGTTATCCTATGGGCTTGTCCCCAGTGATCCTCCAGGATCATTCTCAGTTATCCTTTGGGCATGTCCCCAGCTACTAATTTATCTCTTACATTGGCTTAGTCCCAAGATATGTTCCATCTTTCAGGTTCTAGAAGCTAAACAAATAAGGATCCTTAATCCTTATCATCCATTAAAGTTTTACTTGTGGTTATCCCGATTAAAGGTTAGGATCCTAACTTGGATCCTCAGGTATGATCTTTAACTATTTTTAATTTCATTATTCATTTGAAAAACCTTTAGACCTTGACAACTGAACCTATGATCCTTAAAATAAACTTCCTTGAAAATTTTCGATTATAGGATACTTGATCCAGGATCATATCCTATATCTCTTGAACATGGTTTGCTTAATTATTGTTACAAATATATTTCTAAAACAATTGGAAACCAAAAAGATAAACAAAGGATAACAACACAGGATAAGCCAGAAAGATTAAGGTTATATTATTAAGCAAAAGGATCTTTAACCCTTGCAAAAAGTTGTCAAAATTGCCAACCCACGTTTCTACCAGCAAAACGTGGCCCGTCCACATGGGTTGGCAAAGGGTGTCCATTGTCTATGCGGTCTTAGCAGGTACAGAAAAGTAAAAGCGGCAGGATCACAAAGGTTTCATCCCCCAAACAGAGGATCCCTCCACCTTTTGTAATCCTACCTATTGTTCAAAGGATCCAGGATCCTTAACCCTATGAAACTATTGTTCAGAGATTACAGACCATAATTGTTTCAAACCATCAACAACCACAAAAAACTATTACCAAACCTAAAAAATTGGGCTCCGGTCTAGTCAACAATATCCATCATCGCCCAATCATGCAGCCTACTCCTTCGCTGCTCCATCACCACCAGCCTCTCCACCCTGATCCTTTTCAGCATCACCGCCTTCCAGCATGGGAATATCCTCAGCCTCATCCTCGTCCTCCAGGTCCGCCAGCCTTGCCTTCCAACCTTCAACGTCCCACGAGCTTTTGTCAAAGGTAGGATCCTGAGCCTCCTCAGCCATCTGAAGTTGTATCTTGTACATAGCAATTGCCGCGGAGACCTTGGCATCTTGGGTGATCTCCTGCTTCTCGTTATCCATATCGATCAACCTCTGAGCAGCCTCATCCTTCGTGGCCCGGAGTTCCTTCTCAAGATCTGCTATCTTGAGATCCTTAAGCACGCCCATTTGTTGAAGGTCGGCAATCTGGCTCTCTTGATCCTCAACATGGCCAAGATAGGTCTCGATCTCGGCAAGTTTCTGCAAAGAGGGAAATAAGGTAAGTTCAGAACCGGATAATCCTCAAAGAAACAGGATACACAAACAGGATATTCGAAACGGATAACCAACAGGGGCAGTGATCCTTACCTCATTCACGTAGTCAAGGAATTGCTGACGGAGGAGGGGAAATCCTTGGAGATCTTCAGAGGTTTTCCTTTTTTTTTCCCTTGCCCCGGATAGGTGCCTTGGGGGCTGAAACTGAAGGACTGGCAGCAGGAGCCTTCTTCCTCGAAGACTTGACGTTGGTGAGATCATCTATCCCAAATTTAGAAGCAGATTTGACAGACCTGGCAGACTTTCCAGCACCTACACAATCAAAAAACAAGATAAGTTGCTTTATTAATCAAACAATCCTACATATAATTTATTTTCTATAAGGATACTTACTTGACATAGTGGCAGATGCAGAGGATACTTCTTGAGAATCTTGGACGGTGACTTGGAAACTTCTGACTTCAGGATTAAGCTTTTTAAAAGCTAGGACTCTCTCTTTTGCAGCAGGGCTTAATTTCAGATGAGCAATGGATATAGCTGCACAAGAGATAAAAAGAGATGTTAGTGATCCTCATTATATGAGACAGGGCCGATAGTGATCCTTCGAGGATCCTCTATCCTACCATGAGTGGCCCATTCCTTGGGCAGATCCTTCCCATCTGGGATGGAATCCCTCCTAACAAAGAAAAAGCGACGCTTCCAGTTTGTATCGTTCTTAGTGACCTTGAAGACAGGATGATCCTCCCCGGCTTTCCGTTTCAACAAATACCGGTGAGAACCAAAGGTGGTGAGATCGTAAAACTCAGCTAACTCCGCCATCCCCAGATCAATCCCTTCCTGCTCGATGATCCTCTCAAAGGTATACAGAACCCTCCAGATCATCGGCATAGCTTGGATATATGAGATGCCGGTTAAGGAAAAGAAAGATTGGGTGAACGATGGAAAAGGATATGAATACCCTATGGTGAATGGAGTAGCAGGAAAAGCCACCCAGGTATTCGAAACAGAGTCACTCAGAGCGGTAGGTGTGAAGGACTTGAAAACAGCATTCGCCGGAAAGCAATGACGAATTTTGTCTATGTGAACATCAGTAAAGCAGCACCTCTCCGTAGGAGAATCCTTGATAATCCCCTGGCTTTTTAAGGGACTATCCTTCTTGGAATCCTTGTGTGGAGAATTCCGGAGCAACATATTTGTGACGGGACGGAAACAGAGTAGGAGCAGAAAACAGAGCAAAGAGAAAAAAGAGAGAAAGAGAAGAATACCTGGTCAATCTTCGGTGCAGAATATAAAGGGAGTGTATCTTGAATTTAAATACAAACTGATCCTCACCCTATCTCCTATTTATAATCATGATCTGCAGGGATTGTCACATCTATGATGTGATGATCGCAACGGCTAGTCCGGGTGTAACGGCTAGTTTCTTGGAGTCGCCCGTTAGAGATAAGATCGAAACAAAATATAACTCGTCTATTTACAATTAACTCCTTATATTTTGGGGGCAATTGTTAGGGCTGGATTTTTATTATAGGTGATCCTTATACGTGATCCTAACCAGTGATCCTTGTTTCTTTGGCAGACAGTGATCCTCAGCAGGACTTCAGGATCAGGATCATGGGACATTATAGTGATCCTCATACTAACGGCCACTTCCGCTTAATACAATATTGTTTTGCAGGAACATCTAGCAGGATACGCTCTAGGCATCATGATCAAGGGACGCGTCTTCACAATTATGGCAAGAGCTTAATCGGAGATAGACGTTGCACAGGATATGGAAACATGGCTTGATTTATGGGCGGCAATTTAGGCTAGATTGTCTATTATTTCTAAAGGGGTAATGAGCTGATAATTAGTCCTTTTACCTAAAATAGGTCACCTACACTTGTATAAATACCACTCTTCATCATTTGGAAAAGGACACACGACATACAACGCAACTCTCACACACTTAGACACTCGAAACAATAGTGATCCTTGTACTCAGCTCATTATCATCCAAAGTTGTAACTATATTTTTCTTATATTGAAGTTGGTGATCGGTAGTTGCCATCACCCGAGGTTTTTTATGCCGGAGATCATACATTGATCAAGGGCTTTTTCCTCGTATAAATCATTGTGTCTTTGCATATTTCTCATAAAAGTGATCCTTTACTTTTATTATTAACCAAGCATCATACCCCGTTTACATAAAGTTTGGTTACATTATCCTTGTGTGATTTTTGACCAAAACACTGACGAAGTCAGCTCATTTCTTGCCCATCAAGGAGACTCATAGCTCCGATAAGCTGGCCCAGTTGTATGTCGATAAGATTGTAGCTCTTCATGGAGTACCGGTGGCAATTATCTCTGATAGAGATACTAGATACACCTCTCACTTTTTGAGAAGTTTCCAACAATCATTGGGCTCATGTCTGAATTTTAGTACTGCTTACCATCCTCAGACCGATGGTCAAAGTGAGCGTACTATTCAAACCTTAGAAGACATGCTTCATGCATGTGTTATTGATTTGGGTGGTAGTTGGGATGACCACCTGCCTTTGATTGAGTTCTCCTATAACAATAGTTATCATACCAGCATTCAGGCTGCGCCTTTTGAGGCACTGTATGGTAGGAGATGCAGAACACCTGTCTGTTGGGCCGAAGTAGGAGAAGCTCAGATATCAGGACCTGATATAGTCCTTGAGACAACGGAAAAGATTATTCAAATTCGAGATCGCCTAAAAGCTGCCAGGGATAGGCAGAAAAGCTATGCTAATATGAGACGAAAACCCTTAAAGTTTGAAGTAGGCGATAAAGTTTTATTGAAAGTGTCACCCTGGAAAGGTGTGATGAGTTTTGGTAAAAAGGGCAAGTTGAGCCCTAGATACATCGGACCATTCGAGATCCTCGAATGCGTCGGCAGTGTAGCATATAGGCTAAGATTGCCAGAGGAGCTGAGTGGAATTCATGATGTATTCCACGTTTGTAACCTCAAAAAGTGTTTAGCTGATGAATCCTTGGCAATGTCTCATAAGGATGTGAAAGTTGATAAAAGCTTAAGGTTCATTGAGAAACCTATATCGATCGAGGATCGACAGGTCAAAAAGCTCCGAAGAAAGTATGTACCTATAGTAAAGGTTAAGTGGGACGCTCGTAGAGGTCCCGAGTATACGTGGGAAGTGGAGTCCACTATGAAATAGAAATACCCTCACTTATTCCAGTAAATCTCGGGGTCGAGATTTCTTTTAAGGGGGTGAGGATGTAACACCACGTAAAAACGTGTCCAGTTATATATAGACACGTGTCCCGAACCTTAAACGAGTGTATTCTCGTGAAGGACTTAAAAGGTCAACATGCCCAAACTTGAGCCTCTGATTGACACTTCGTGGGAGATTTGTTCTTAATCGAAAGGTTAATTAAATACAAGAAGCCATTTGGTGTATACATATGAAAAAAATGAGGCTACGGAAATTAAATATGTCAACATGTTAAGTTTACCTCTGAATGACATTTATGGATAATTCCCGAAAGCTTTACAAATTATATTGACACGTTGATAAATGGCTATTAAGGAGGTTAAACCTCGGCTACTAATAATAGTTCATAATTCAATTCAAGAATTTGAAGTCCATGTGAAAAGCCGACAAACCTTCATGTTTGGACAACTTCTTTAAGTACAAGGAAACACAATTGCATGGCATTGTTATTGGGCATTCAGAACTGGTTATATGGACTATTATACTGAATTATGGGTCAAGATTCGGACAGTAGAAATGCATGGTGAAGTGTATAAAAGTTATAAAAATTTTTGCCCTCTGGTCAACGGTTACGGACCGTATGGCCCTAAGCTTACGGTCCGTAAGGTGGTAACTGGGCGTTGCAAATTAAAGTTCGGTTACGGACCGCATACGCTTTGACTTACGGTCCGTAAGAGCTGGATACGGACCGGAAGACTTCCAGCTTACGGTCCGTAAGATCGTCGTTGGGCAGAAATTTTGGACAGATGTATGTTAAGCTGTTAAACCGACTTAAGCATGTAAATCTCAATACCATGGATTGTTGGACGGTAAAAATAAACCACTAGGACACCTGGGGTGATCCTAGGGCCTTCCATAACAGCTGGGATTGATCCAAGAGCTAATGATCAAGTATAAATAGGACCATGGGGTTGAACTCTCATACCACAATTGCAAACACTTCACTTGTGGGACTTGCTCTGGAGCTCTCAGCAGTAACAAGTGGACTTGAAGTGTAGAAAAGATTGCTAGGACCATTAGTAAGCTTCTAATTACTCTTTAAGTTGTTTAATTAGTTTAATTACTTAAAAGTCAAACTTAATGTATAATTAGTTTGACTTTCGTTTTTATTACATGTGGCTTAACCACTGATCAAATTGAAAGTGGTTATGAAACCACATTAGTATAGGTGATTAACCCCTAAAAGGGTGTCCCCTAATTATCTTGTTTGACTGGTTAAATGTCGGGTCAAAGTAGTTTGACAAAAAGTCAAACTGGACAGAATTGACTAAAATGATTAAAATTAATAAACCAGAGGTTCTAAATTATAATATAACATTCTAATGACTCGGTAATGACTATATAAACATGTTTTATCAGTCCTAATCCGACAATTAATCATCTAAGGGCAGATTATAACCGAAAGTGGCAAAAGCTTGACTTTTGCTATGACTTTCATTTCTAACCCATTCAAGCTTATTTCTTCCATGTTTTAAGCTTCCATTAGGACCATATTACATTGTAGTATAACTCTCTGAAGTTATATTGCATGGTGCCTAATCGTTTGTAATTTATGCTCTTGATCGTAATTATGCTCATTAATGCCTAAAACGCCCTTTTTGCATAAAACCGAGATTTTTAGCAATGTGAATGAACTCAAACCTTTGCTTCTGATATTTAGACATGTCCCGAAAAGTTGACAACAGTTTGAGGTCTAGAATGGGAGTTATGCTCAATAGCGTAATTAAGGGACTTCTTAGTAATTAGAAAGCGTAATTAGCATAAGGCCCATCTAAACCCGATTTTTGTCACCAAACTTTTTACCTACTGATGTTAAATAATATTTTGGGATTTTTAAAGATTTTTATTTATTTTTAAGCTGAACTTAACATAGGATTATAGCCTAGTTTCGGTAATTACCGATTTTACCCTTTTCATGCATAAAATGAGTTTTACATAACTTTTTGAAGCCAAACTTTTTGCTACTGATCATAAATGATAAATATATTATTTTGAACCTTATAAACTGACCAAAATATCAGATTTCCTATTTTTATCATATTAGCCCTTTAAATCGCATATTTAGCGTTTTTAGCGCCTAGTTTGGGTCAAAACTATATTTATCATTTAAAACTCATAACCTACTGATGTTTTAAACTAATTTACATAATATTACAGTAAGCTAATGTTTTAAACTCAGAAATCTATTTTTTTAACCCTTAAAAGCCTATGCAAAATTACCAAAATACCCTTATGGGACCTATTTTGGTTTAAATTGTTTTTGGGCATAAATATTGATATATTACTATATTAACACATTATGAGCATAATAATGATTAAGACCTGTTTATAGCTTGTCCGGTTACCCGTTACGCATGTACGCGTTCGGATCGGGTTACGTGACTAGTTTACGTAAAATAGCCGAAACGGGCTTAACCTTGTCATTAAAACCTCATTTTCCAGAATGTGTTTAGTTTACCCATATTATACAAGTATTCAAGCTTGTCGGGTCTAAATCACATTCTATCCCGGTTTCCGTTTAATCTACCGGTTAGGTTCGTAAGGTTTCTTTCTAGCTAGTCGGTCTAAGTCTTTGACTTAAGTAAAGACCCATTAGCATCCTAATAGATAACTAAACCTTCTATACAGATTTATAGCTTCCGGTAAAAAGTATCTTTCAAGAACTTTAGGAATTTACTGCTACAACAGGTAAATACTTTTAACTTATTTTCCCTATACGGGCTTGGGATACGGTATATTAATACCGCTTGGTCGGGTATGGGATTATTATGTCGGATTTTGATTTAATAAATCCGCATAACCCGTTTTAATCTGTATTGTTTGATAACATAAACATTTGGGGGTTAACGACCGTGTCCTGGATATCCTTGGCTCATTTAAGTTATTAATGGCCACAACCTATGCACGGGGTGCAGGCATGCACCTGACAGATGCAAATGCTATATATTAATTTACCCACAAGTTGGGGATAACTCCTCTGTGGGTTCTATAAGTGGTGAGTCAGTTAATCATGTCCGGTTTATAAACCGGCCCCACATGTATGACAAGCATGTAAAACTGTATACAAGATTTTAATAAGATTATCCCAAGTTATAAAGGATTTGTGCCTTGTGCATTTAAACCAATTTTCATAAACTCTTTTCAAAACGAGTCAGTTAAATTGTATTTACCAGTGTATACTGACATATTTTCCCAAAGATTGAATTGACAGGTACTTATCGAAATAGGCTGGAGCTATAGGGTGTTGTAGAGGATCTTGCAAATCCCACAGATACCCGGAGTCTGTAGTTTTTGTTTCTTTGTACTTTATGATCCGCCTGTGGATCTTATTACATTCCAGTCTGTATTTAATCTTGTACTCGAACATTGACAGACAGTATGGTTTGTAATAGTTTATTACCCAGCCTTCTGCTGTGCTATATATTTGTGTATGTTGACAATGATGATATCAACTGCGTCACAATACTCCCCACCGAGCCCACCGGTAATACGTGGAATTATTGGGGTGTGACATAAGAACCTTGGATTCCAAAGTGCTGATTCAAAACGATTATTTGGTTCCGAGTTATAAAGATCCCTTAAGTGGTCTATTTAAAGAGATCATACAACGGTCTAGTTAAGGAAGATCATGTGTTGATCTGGTTAAAAGGATCGTTCATTGATCTAGTTAAAAAGATCCTTTGGTGGTCTAGTCAAGTCATTTCATGGTTATTTGATTGATTTTACCCTACACATTATGAGATGAACTGTGCCGACTGTGCAAGGAATTACGTAATTATGGATGCATACGTAATTATGGAATTCAGTGCACAGAAACCACAGCAAGTTTTGTCATGTGTTAAGACCTATAGTGATAAGAATAACGAGACGGGAACAATTTAAAAAGAGCATGGTGGATACGCCGCTGGTACTTCCTATATATAAGTGTTCCTTATTACATTGCGAAAGTAGCGTTATTTAAATTGCTAGAAGTCCTGGACCTTGACCAATGTCAATCTTATTTTGCATTCTCCGACTCTGATTTCGAGCATACACAAGTTTCCTATAATAGTCTTCATAGGAAACATTCTCCTATCCGTTGTTCAAAACCCCATGTTTTCGGTACTACAACAATGACATTTTGGCAGTTAACAGATTCGCTAAGAATCCAAACGTGACCTAGAGTTCTACTTGGGAAACGAAGGATTCATTTGAAAGCGAAACGATCACAGTTGTCTTCACAAGTTTCCTCTAGAATTAAATTTCGGGACGAAATTTCCTAAAGTAGGGGAGACTGTGACACCTGTGTCACCACGAACACCAAACAAATGCCAAACCTATGAAACATTGTGTTTCATACCTGGGATGTGTATAAATATGTGTATCCTTTGCACATATCAATTCTTGTTCAATTCCGAGCTTTAAATCGCTTTCTGGAAAGTTATACGCGCACTGGTGCGTAAACGTAATCAGTTTAGCACGACAAACACTCCGGAATAGTGAAATAGGCTTAACATACTTTAAATGACCTTTACATAACTTAGAAATAAGTTTTGGAAGGTTTGGTATGGCAAAAACAAGTTTATTCGATCGCAGGGACTATTTGCGTCAAACTGCGAAACTATACCGATTCGTAAGGTAACGAATAGTCCGGAACATGATCATAAGCTAAACATACCATATATAACCTAAACATATCTTAGAAATAAGCTTTGATAGGTTCGGTGTGCGAAAACATGTTTATATGATCTTACAGGGGCTAAAAGTGTCAAAAACGACATAAGTTTGCATTTTCGCGCATATCTTACGTTCTGACCACATCTGGACATCCAAAATTTTTGTACACACTAAAATATTTTTATTTTAGTGATCGGCATGCAAAAATTCCATTCGTCGCTTAATTTGGATCGATTTTTGCGTTCGTTACGACTTCCGTCGTAATTAACCGAACAACCGATTGTACGATCAAACGAACCGACATCCGAGATATTTTTGAGCATGTTTTGAGTCCCCTATACTTTAACTTCATTTTAGAGCCTTGAAATGAGGTTAACGGGGTCTAAACGCATCGAAAAAGGCTTTAAACACGTGCAGGGACCAAAACTGTAATTATTTGAAACTTGCTGAATCAGACACATGGTAGCGTAGCGCGACCATCCCCTGCCTATGCCGTCGCGCTACGCGACCATCACATCTGGGCAGAAAGTCTGTTTTCAGCAACAGTTTGTTAATTCAGGGACCAAACTTGTAATTTCTTTGTGTGATGGGCAAGTTTATGTGCTCTCCAAGTAATACCAACTGTCCCTAACACTTGTACGGTTGTGATTCATTGCTTAATGGCTAAACAAACCACTTGTCATGATCTTGTTGATCACCAACAAGTATAAATAGGCCACTCCATTCACTTGTTCATTGCTCATTCCTTCTTTCTCTCCTTCACATCTGCTTTGGAGCTCTCCTAAGCTGAATTGGGACTTTGTCTTCTTGTTGAAAAGATAGCAAGGACCCTTAGTGAGCTTCTTTCATTCTTTTTATTGCTTTTTCTTGATGTTGTGCAGAAAGTCAAACGTTTGGCCAACAGTTTGACTTTCGGTTTTGACCATCAATTGGTCAAGTCAAAGTTCAATTGAACTTTGAAACATGATTGTAATCACGATAGTTATAATCCTTCGTGATTATAGCCGCTGATTACCACGTTAACTAGTTGTAGTGTCGAGTCAAAGTTTCGGTCAAAATGCGTTTTAGCACGCATTTTGCAACGGAACTACTTTAGGGTATCAAAACGCTTTGTTTTGATACCAAATCAGTAGGTTAGACATGTTTTGACATGTTTAACTCGACACTATTAGATTAGTGCTTGTTTAGGGTCGTAAGGTAAGCGGTCTAAACAACCGCTTAGCCTTTCGAACCCGACCCATTTTGTCGATCTTTAGGATCCGACCAAGCTTAATTAGTGATCATAGTTGGATAGGGAATAACCACTGAGGTTATACCTCATGATCACATAGGATTGGTTAGTCATATGCTAGTTACCTTGTATGCCCATAGGAAATGACCAAAATGCCCTTTTGAAGCTAAAATCCGTATTTTGATTATGTGAACATATTTTCGACATATAATCTGATTAAGTAACATGTATAGGGATAATTGGGCATGTAAGACTTGACATAGCACATAGATAACCATCCGGACATAGTTTTACGCTAACGACGCATTATAGTGACTTATGTTACCATAATGTGTCGAAACGGGTCAAAAGCACTTAGGTAGGCTTTCCAATCAGAATGTAGGGTCTATTAAATCATACCATATGAGTTCAATTACTCATTTGATTTATAGAACCTCATTCTATCCTATCTCCCGATTTAGGATCCGATTGTTTAACATGGTGATCCATACTAGGTGCCACTTGATTCCTTGATTTCCCGAGCTTGGTTAGGACACCTAATCAAGGATACTTGCAATCTCAAGTGAGTACATAGTCCCCTCTTTTACTGTTTTCAATTGTTTTGGGGTGAAACATATATGCCTATCTGTTATTTCCTGATTTTAAACTATATGATTACACATGCTTAATACATATTCTTTTGACAAATTAAACAATTACCTATGGTTTAAACACTGATTTTCCAAAACTTAATAAACAAATTATTGGATTGAACCATTTTTATACATTCACCCAGCCGATTGGTAGTATGATATAGCGCTATAGGAGTAGACACCCCATTCCTGTTGTATGGAATGTCAGAAACCAAATTTTAACCAAATAGAAATTGCCTTCGTGGTATTTCTATAGTCTCCAAAGTGTAGTTTGATACACTAAGGCTTGATTGAATACCAAATCACACTCTTTTTGTATATGTTGATATACTACAAAGTACAGTTTGATGTACTCTCAAATGTGATCTACCAAAGTATATTTTGATATAATAAGTACAAAATCCAACATATGTTTTAACATACTACTTTGTTATTTACCAAGGCATAGTTTGATATGCTACTGTTTACCAAAGTATAGTTTGATATACTATCAACCTTGTTATTTTAAACTAAAGTATATTTTGATATACTATCCAAAGCATAGTTTGATATGCTACTATTTACCAAAGTATAGTTTGATATACTACCAACATTGTTATTTCATAAACCAAAGTATAAATTGATATACTACCAAAGCATAGTTGATATGCTATTTTTGAACTAAAGCATAGTTGATATACTATTTTTAAATCAAAGTATAAATTGATATACTACCGATACTTTTATCCTTAAACCAAAGTATATTTGAGATATACTACCAAAACTATTATTTTAATTACTAAAGTATATTTCGATATACTATCTATTTAACTATTTCAAAACTAAAGTATACTTTGTTATACTATTTATACATACTTTTCAAAACCAAAGTATATTTTTGTCTATACTATAAACCTTTTTCCAAAACGACACGTTTTCAAAAACAAAAGCTTTTATATTGGATTCATGGCTATTTTGAAAACATAAATTCTTTTCTCGCATTATCCAAAGCCACGAATCTAATACACAAAATCCTATGTTACTCACAGGCATTTTTATGCTGACGTACCTATTTTCATATATGTTTCAGGTACTGCTATGTGATGATTGTTGATGCATGCTACACATAGGATGGACTTGTGCCTTAGCGACTTTAAAACTGAGAAACAATTATTTGTATTTTTCTGAATTGTACCAAAACATTGAGTTCAATAATTTAATAAAACAAAACTATTTGATCCATGGTTGTGAAACAATGATTCTGTTACAACACTCCCCGACGTTTCCGCCACGATTTGTTGTTTTACATGGTCGGGGGTGTGACACGGATGATTGTTGGCCGGTCGTATAGTATGCAGGTGGGGCCGAGGGGCCGGTGTTAGTCGACCGGTTGGCTGTGGATGGAGGGGCACCGGTGTGATGCGGTGCGTATGGGCCAAGGTTGGACCAGGCCGGTTGTGAAGGGTAGGGGCATGGTGGAACATTCCACCAAGCCCATGTAGGGTATTGTGGTGGCTGAGTCGGCCAAGGTGAGTAGGATTGGTTGCGGCCTGAACCCCGGCCTCCACGGCCTCCCCTGTTTTTGTTCCAAGATCCCCGGCCTCGTCCACGTCCACGGGTAAAGTTTGGAGGTTGCGGCTGCTGTGAAGACCAAGCTGGCGGCTGGTGTTGACTCCAGGATTGCGGCTGTTGCTAGGAGGACTGCTGCTGTGAGGGCCGATTGGAAGGGCCAGTGGCAACCATGACCGAGGACGAGTTGGATTTGCGTGCCTCTATGCGGATAAGTTCATCGGTGAGCATGGAACGAGCCTGATCCCAATCAGCTTTGGTAGAGTTAATTAATGAGGCGGTAGTATCGAATTCTTGAGGCAATCCACGGACCAATTGGAGAACGAGACGCGATTCGGAAATCGGTTGATCAACATCTTCAAGCTGATTTGCTAACTCCTTCAACTTTTGACAATAGGCATCCAAAGAAGAGCATGCGGTAAGAGTAAGGTTCACGAATTTGGTTTCTAATGCCGTCGCACGAGCTTTCTTGTTGCTTAAGTAAATTTTCTCTAGTTTGACCCATGCACCGGGTGCAGTGCCGTCCGAATCCATGACACGAGGTAGGAGGTCGTCAGAGACGGTGCTCCAAATCCACTGTAGAACTAACGCATCAAGCTCGAGCCAAGATTCGTACATGGGGTCGGTTTTGGATGGGGCGGTAGTGCCATCTATGTGGGCCGAAACCTTGTAGGCAACGACATGTAACTTGAATATCTTCACCCACGCAGAATAAGTGACCGTGGTGCCATCCAATGTACGGATTTTCGGTTGAATATTCGTAACAGAATAAGCAGGATGCAACAGGTTTGGCTTTGAATTGGAATCCGAGGATTCCGGTTTGTCGGCGTCAGGCATGTTGATCGGAAGGAGGGAAGAGATCGGCGGCTGGAAAAGAAGAAAAAAATTGTCGGCGGCTGGAAAAGAGGAAGAAAAATTTAGGTTTTTCAGAACCGAGGCTCTGATACCATGAAAGTGTTCATGGATTAATATTATTGATTGATTGAATAGAATACAAGAGATCCCTTTATATAGGGAAGAACCATGAACCTAAACTAGCACCTAATTAGGAAACTATAATCATTCCTAATTTACAAAGAATCCTATTACATAAATATAAACATTCTAGAATAATCTAAATAATAATAATAATATACGGTGCTAATACTTTTAATATGTAATCATGCATTTTTTTATTAACTTTTGAGTTGATGTTGTGAAATTACAGCGTTAGCTAGTCAACCTGGTTGAACCGCTCGGTACAACCTCGTTTAACTGGTTGAACCATTTTTTAGCGTAATCCGGTTTGATTTAAAAACCGGTTTTTAAAACATTGATTGTATGGACACGTGAAAATATAGTAAGAAATATAATTTAAATCTCTATTTGGTAGGAATCTGAATACTCCGACGAATCTGAATACTCCGACTCTGATGAAGCAGAAGCATTGTGATTGCCTGAACCAGTAGCCTTCGTTGAATTCGTTCCACTTGGGTAAGTCTTGATGTAGATTGTTCGGGTGAGCTATAGAAGACCAAGAATCCAGTAGCTGTTCAAGATACAATTTGTTTCATCATATCTCTGATAAATATTGATGCAACTTTGCATTTTACAATGCATCTAGTTGATTTCAATTCTTTTGGACCTTTGATGTAAAATTCTGTTACATGGTATGCATCTAGTTGATTTCTTTTGGACTTTTGATGTGGAATAATGTTACATGGTATGCATCTAGTTTTTGTGCTTGCGGTTTTGAGGCTAAAATGAGCAAAATGCATTCATAAAATATGCTTGCTTCAATAATGTGCTAGTCCCAACCGTTAAGATCAATGGACTCCCGCGTGCCAATAATTTGTAATACACTTGGCCGGTTGGCAATTATTTTTTCTTAGTAGTTTGTGGCCCTCACCTGATTTACAGCTCTCACAGGGCATAAATGCCTTGAATTGTTTAGATGATTGGAATATTGGTGTAAGTGAAATTTTTCGCTTTGTTTTAACCACTCTTTCAGAATACTGAATACCCCTGAACAATATACATACATGTGTATAGTTTATAAAATCTGTAATTAATAGTTGTATGTTGATATAGTTAAAATTTCAAAATTCTTATATCCATAAATCTAACTAACAATTCAACCATTATGCATGGCGGTGTCTAGATGAATTTAAATTGGAGTGTGATTATCTTGTAGGGTTGGTTTAACATGCACGCATCATATGTGCCTAATGTGAGATGAGTATGATGTAATGCTAAAAACGCAACAAGTGTAGCGAGGGGCTATGATTCCCTGATGTGAGATTGATGTTCCAAATCGATTTCCAAGCATAAATTAGTGATCATCTCAACGAAGTGATCATAAGGTATGCTAAATTTTATCGTTTAGTTTCATCTCAAATTCTTGATACTTTGTGAAATCGAAATTGGAGCTTGACTATGTGATGTTTAGATGAAGTGTGTAATGAAAACACGTCTAGAAGTGAATCCTAGTTGATAACTTGCTGAAATTATGTTCAAACTATGAAATTCATGGTAAACCATTTATAGGTTAAATGGGTTTTGTAGAAATAGGATGAACACAAAGATTATGACTATCAAAAGTGGTGTTACTTGAATTTTATAAGATGATTCTGATAATAGTATGCATGCTTGACATAATGGAATCGAAATGTATGATTATAATTGGCAAAAATAACAAGTTATGAACTTGATTCTAGTTGTGTAAAAATTAAACCCGTTAGGTGTTCGTTAAAATGCCTAAGTGAGGAATAAAGTGTTGAAAATCGGATGAAAAGGCGTGTTTGATTTATATGGCAAATTATGCGTTAAAACTTATAAAAAGGGTTCTAAAAGGGTTGTGAATTGAACTCTTTAGGCAAGGAATCCGGATCGTCAAGTGGACAAGCCGGAGGGGATACGCGCTTGAAAGGGGTGCTTTAAAGGTACGTAACTATTAGTTCCGTTACGTAGTTACAAAGAATGATTATTATGTTTTGTAAATAATGTCGTAGTGTGAGAAGGATGTTTGATGTATCATTGAAGTGACGAAGTTCACTCGATAGGTCAAACGGGTCAATTTGAATAAATCTTGGTAGTCATCAAAGTGAAGGCTTTCACTTGATAATGGAACGGGTCAAAAGTATGCTTTCAAAACGATAATGTATGTAGAGACTTGAAAGTCACATTATATGTTGACAATAGGAGGTGATATGCCAAGAGATTGGATGCACCAAATTGATTTTATGAACCCTTGATATTGGGTCAGATGATTAGAAATTGCTTGCAAGATTTGTATAAAGCGGTTTGCTCGAATTATGGAAAAACGAGCATCAAATTCTAGTGCGTGCGTAAAACCATGTAATGTAATGGTGATGATACGCCATAGTTGACAAGCCCGGGAAATGGGAAACAAAGCTTAGAAATCAATAAAAGTGAAAGATGAAAAATATCACAAAACAAACGGGTCAAACAATCGAAACAAAGATTTGTGAACTATTCGTTTATAAACCGGGTTTAGTTGTCTGAAATTTAAATGGTTAGATCCATAGTTAATCATTACTAAATCATCACTAAATTTGACTTTTACTTTTAAATTTATAATAAAATAATATAATAAAATAGTTAATCATTACTAAATTTGACTTTTGGGTATATTAATCTTTATCTTGGGTATATTTATAACACTCCTAATGATAATTATATGATACTATCTGATGGGATTTTTGTTTTGGGAATACGAGATGAATGAAAAGTTAAATCATTTTTTTTAAATAATTAAAGATAGTGACTGTTTTTTTTTTTTTTTTGAAGGGGCGAAACTTATATATATATATATATATATATATATATATATATATATATATATATAGAACCAAGCAAGAAGCTGAAACAAAAGATACAATCAACAAAAAAACAAAACAAAACACAAGGAAAACCAACATTACACTAACTCGACAACATCAAAGTTGGACCATTTGTCCCAGCCAACTGATGCTCCCTTTCCCCTATGACACAACCAAAGGAAAGAGTCTTCCTTTATACTCTCGACTATTCTTTTAACCGGGATAAAAGCCTCATCAAACGTCTTCTTGTTACGAGCCATCCATATTCTCCATATCGATGCCAACACAACCATGTGAACGATTTTCCTCCATTTCCTCGACCCCGGGCTGCTATCGATGGCCTCGAAATCCCGAAAATGGAAGTCGCCGAAGCCGGAAAAGGGATTCTCATCCACACAAACACGTTACTGTTTTGCGTAAAAGAAAAGCAATTTCTTTGAAAAGATAGTACAAGAGAGCTGACATTGGAAATTAAATTAGAAATAGTTAAAATTGCTTTAAAGTTCACTAGGTTAGAAGCCCGTGTATTACACGGGTTGAATAAATGTAATTTTATATATTAAATAATAAAAAATTATCTTTTTATGAAACTCGCATATTGTACGGGTTAAATAAATATAATTTTATATATCAAATAATAAAAAAATTTATATCTTTAAAAACCATGTGTATTACACAGATTAAATAAATGTAATTTTGTATACTAAATACTAAAAACGTCGTATCTTTAAAAAACTCGTGTATAATCGGGTTGAATAAATCTACCAAATGATAAAAAATTACATCCTTAAAAACCTTGTATATTACACGTGTTGAATAGATCTAAAAGAGTTATATCTTTAAAAACCATGTGTATTACACAGATTAAATAAATATAATTTTGTATATTCAATACTAAAAACGTCGTATCTTTAAAAAACCCGTGTATAGTCGGGTTGAAAAAACTACCAAATAATAAAAAAAACTATATCCTTAAAAGCCCCGTATGTTACACGTGTTGAATAAATCTAATTTACATAGCAAATGATAAAAACGTTATATCTTTAAAAACTCCATGTATTACACGGGTTATATAAATGTAACTTTGTATAGTAAATAATAAAAGTTAAATTTTTTAAATCCCGCGTTTTACACGGGTTGAATAAATATAATTTTGTAGACCAGATAATAAAAAAAGTTATATTTTTAATAAATTAGGATAATATTTAATATTAATTTATTATTTATATATTTAATATAAGATAAGTAGGAAATAGATGTATTTGTTTTAAAAAAAATATTAAATTAACAATTTAGATTTGAGGATAATATTTTATTAAAATATGATAAGATTTAATATTAATTTATTGTTTATTTAGTTAATTAATTAATATAAGATAAGTATATATTTGAGGATGTTTTCAATGAATGACACGTGTTCAAAAGTTGGTTTCTTTTATTATAGTAGATAGATAGATTTGAAGTTCGATGAAAATTGACATAATCTATTTACTATTATGAGATTGTGAGTTCGATGAAAATGATTTTTATTTTCTAAGATGGTGCTTTGAATTAGATAATTATACATTATACATTATATTATATTATATTATAGATTGAATGAAATGAAGAGTGACAAACTTTTGTCTTCACCTAAAAAAAGAGACTAAGAATATGGGGTATGGTACGTGGGTTGGGTATAAACGGTCAACTCATCACCCCGGGTAGGTTTGGGTTTTGGTGTGGCCCTTTGGGCGGGGGTTTCAGCCCGGGCATTAGGCGTGCCTAGCGGTCTTCCGTGGCCGGCTCTCATTGGCTGGTTGGCTAGCCTATAGCGGCTAGGTTTAAAAAACCGTTTGGCTAATTGAATGAAATGAACAGTGACAAAAACTTTTGTCTTCACCTAAAAAAAAGACTAAGACTATGGGGTATGGGACGTGGGTTGGGTACAAACGGCCAAGTCATCATCCCGGTTGGGCTTGGGTTTTGGTGTGGCCCCTTGGGCGGGGGTTTCAGCTCGGGCGTTGGGCGTGCCTAGCGGTCTTTCGTGGCCGACTCTCATTGGCTGGTTGGCTTGGCTATAGCGGCTAGGTTTAAAATTTAAAAATAACTGTTTCACCCAACTTCTATACAACAGCGTCCCGGGCGATGATATAAGCCTCGAAGACCGGGTGGCGGTGGCCAACATCGAGTTCCGGGGCAAGGAGCGGAAGCCGTTTGACAAGCTCGCCCTGTTCGAAATCTACCTAACGCTTAATTAGGCTTTTTTTTATTTTGTAATCCTTTTTTTTAAATTTTGTATGTATTTTTTAATTTTAAACTTTTTTTTTATTTTTATAACACTGGCCAACCCACGCGGGCTAGCCACGCCCCACCATACCGACCCAACACGTCACTCACCAGCGGTGCCCCTCGAAGTCCACGTGTCAACCCATGCCCCAAACCCCCGCCCCCCCCATACCCCACGGTCTAACATATTTTCAACATCTACAAACAACAGTATCGGCGACAATAGTTGTTGGCCTTTATTGGTTGACATGGGCGGCAAGAGAACAGTAATTAATTTATGATTTTATATCCGCTTTAAAATTATGATTTTGCCATCGGTTTAAAATTACGTATTTGCCCCAGTTCAAAATAAAATGACGCTTTTGCTCCCAGCTAAATTTCTCAATTTTGCCCTCGGTTCAAATTGATTACGGTTTTGGCCACAATTTAAAATTAGGCATTTGCCCCCAGTTAAAAATAAATTTATGCTTTTGCCCCCAGCTAAAATTTACGAATTTCCCCTCGGTTCAAAATTACGATATTACCCTCAATTCAAAATTACGTTTTTGCCCCAGTGCAAAATAAAAATATGGTTTTCCCTAGCTAAAAATTAGGATTTTATCCTCGGGGAAAAATTTTGATTTTTCCCCCAAGTAAAAATAAAAATATGACTTTGCCCCCAGCTAAAAATCGTGTCAAAGAGCTGCCTAACACTCTTTTTACTTTTTATTTGTAGCAAAACTATAGTACTGTTTTTTAAATTGGTTGAGAATTATCCGGTCATCGCCCTGCAATGCGGGCGGGGCATCACCTAGTTTTATTAAAAAAAAACTAAAAGTAAAATGAATTTAATCAATTTGAAATCTAGATGATAATTTAATTTGAACTTCGAATGTTGTAAAAGAAAGTGAAAATAAGGGTGTCCGGGGTGTCAGCGGTAACCCCATTCGGTGACCCAAGTCACCTAGCGGGCACACCGCCGCCGTTGGTGCGGTGAGGCAAATCGGGGACCAAGCACGGTGGGGAGCTGCCGAAGAGAGGGGGAGGAGAGAGGGTTGGGCGTCCAATCAATGCTTTTCTTTTTCTTTTTTTTAAAAAAAAAACAATTCACCTAAGAGGGGAGTGCCGCCATCAATTTAGGGTGTTAGGGGAGTTTAAGAGGGGAGTTGACGTGGCACACGAGGATTGGTTGGGCGTCAGAGAGGGGACTCACCTCTTAGGTGAGCACCCCTTACACCCTAAGAATGGTATGTTGCTGGTCTTGGGAATACAAAAGTGAAAATCAAATGCAATTGTTATTTCTTTTGAAGTCTGTCGGCTTGTGAAGGCGATTTAGAAAATCTCAGCAGTCAAATTTGAATGAATTAAAACAAGTTGACACGTATTTCTTGTGTACAGAAGCACTTTTTTTTCTCTCTGCCGAAACCCTAGCCACCGCCAAGAGGCTCGACGATGAAGGTAAGAATCTGACTAGCGTGGGGAGTTATATCGGTTTGCATATTGGTTGCAGCCTAGATTAAACTTTACTCTCTAGTTAGATCCTGCCCTATTCCATTCGCTTTTTGGGGTTTGGCTAGCTTTTCCCTGGTTCATGGCTGGGAGAGACTTTGAGGAGGAGGATTGGAGAGACATCCCGGATCATCGGAGTCATAAGAACAGGAATGTAGAGAAAAAGCTAAACTGGAATGTTACGAAGTTTTACGTTGCTAACCTCCCTTTTGGGTTCACTCCTTGGGAGGTGAAGGAATTCTTAGGGTATTATGGAGAGGTGGTGGGGACTTACATTGCAAGGAAACTCGACAGAGAAAGACATGGAACGATTTGGTATTCAAAAACGTTTCGGACGCGAAAGACATGGAACGAAGGATGAACGGAGTTAAGATGGGCAGGTTCATCCTCAAAATCAACATAGCAAAGTTTGCGATCGAAAATAACGGTATTATGGATGTCGATGCTAATCATTCGACGCCGGCTGCACCTGGGGGTTCGGAGACGGGTAACCAATTTCAACATTCTCGTCCTGATTCAAACTCATTCAGACAGAATGGTGGTCGTTCGTTTGCTGATTTGTTTAAAGATAAAGGTAAGAGTATTGATCAGAATCGTAGTGAGGTATGTTCAGTCAAAAATATTAATGTACCAGATGATGTTAGAGCGTTCCACTATCTGTATGGTAGAGCTCTAGTCGGGAGATCGGTTGATCTTAATTCTCTCACCAAGATAGATAGATCTTTATGGGAGGAAGGGTTTAACGGGGTGGAGATACATTACGTAGGCGGGTTATCGCTTCTGTTACAATTCAATGAACCGGGAGAAGCGACGAACTTTCTTTTAAATCAAGAATTATGGAAAAAATGGTTTTCGGTATTAGACATGTGGGAAGGTCAAACGCTGCCATATGAGAGGGTAGCATGGCTGAATGTGGCCGGGGTGCCTTTACATTTAGGATATAATTCAGTTTTCGATAATATAGCGAAAGAATTTAGCTTGATTGTTCAGTCTGCTCAGTTGTCCATAGATGACGGTACCTTTCTACTGCATGTGTGGGAATATTGGTCGGTGATGGGAAAGTTATAAACAATACAGTTTTCCTTAAGTGGAAAAATAGGAGTTTCCAAGTTTGGATAACGGACGTTAATGATATTTGGGTCCCGGACTGTATGGGGATTGTCGGATCGAAAGAGGAAGAGAGAGTGGAGAATCCTCGGTCGCCAGCACCGGAGGAATCACCGATGGAAGTTGAAAAGGTCATAGGTATCGATCAGCCTAACTCGTTGCTAGATGAGGTGAACAATCCTCATCGGGAAGTTAACGATAATGATGACGGTCCCTTGGTCGTTACGCCGTTCCCTTCGGGAGATGAAAGGCTTATTGGTAATAATATTGGGTGTTTAGGATTTGATGTCAGAAACGAGGTTGAAAATAATAACAGGGACAATTTTGGTGGCTCTAATGTCGGTTCAAGTCCCTAGGAACAAATATCTCCACTTTTACATATGGGTGGGCCCCAGATGGTTTCAAAGCAGCCCTACATTGACATTCCTAATTTATTTTTAAACCCAATGGAGAATGTTAGGCCCAAAAGACATGTGGCTAGAATAAAGCCCAGGAATGGAAAAGATAAGTCTGTTAGGGATCTAAGTCCAGATTCTATAGAAAGGCCCAAGAAAAGAATGAGGGACTCTGGAGTTTTCCTTTTCGATCTCAACACTCAGGCAAATGTCAATTGTGACACCACTAATGAGACAGACTTCGATATACAGAATATGGCAAATAAGGAGATAGATAGTTCAGGCGATCATGTGAATTCCAATTCGGTTCCGTCAGGTGTTATGCCTGAAGGTAACGTAATGGCAGTGGCGGTCGGCTCTGGGATCGCTGACCCTTTGGCTGAAGAGGTAGCTGCAACTGTGAACGTGGGGAATATTGTTGGAGTAGATTGGAATAATCACGACCCTTTAATCAGAAGTCTAATTAGAGATGAAGGCAACAATGTGGTGAATCAACGAATATTCTGTCGTTCAACATCAGAGGGATTAGAGGGTTAGGCAAAGCCCAATGGTTGAAGGAAAAGAGGAATTCTTTCAAAATTGCAGCTGTTGCGATTCAGGAGACTAAGGTTGAGTCAGTTTCTTCTTCTGATTTAATTAGTTTTGGGGGAAACAAAAATTTTGAATCGGCAGATGTTGCCGCGGTCGGGTTGTCTGGAGGTTTGGTTTGGATGTGGGACCCTAAGATTCTGAAGATAGATAGTATTAGCAAGAACAGACAGTTTTTAATCATTAGTGGGTTTATTGTCGGTAGTGGGGATCGCAATAACATGGTTAACATATATGCGCCACAGAGCATAGGGGAGAAGAGAATTTTATGGGAGGAAATTTCTAATGTTTTAGCTCCGGATTCTGGATTCTGGTATGTGGGTTCTTGCGGGAGATTTCAACTCGGTGCGGTTTCCTGAAGAAAGAAAGCAGTCTAAATTCAGACCGGTATGTGCCAATAATTTTAAAAACTTTATTCTCAACAATGGGCTTCTTGAATATCCTATGCGGGGGAGAAAGTTTACTTCTGTTAGAGAAAATGGCAAAAAACTCAGCAAACTGGATTGTTTCCTAGTTAGTCCGGATTTTTTTAATAAATGTTCGTCAGCATGTGTTAGAGTGCTCCAGTGTCTTCTTTCTGATCATCGTCCCATCGTTTTGGAGTTGGTTGATTTGAATTTTGGTCCGCGGCCTTTTCGGATTTTTAGCTCTTGGATTGGTAAACCTGGGTTTGAGGAGGTGGTAAAAAAACGCTTTGGAGGGTTTTGAAGAATCTGGTCCCCCGGATTATTGTCTTTCTGCCAAGTTTGCTCGGATTAGAACGGCGGTCAAGAATTGGAGAAATGAGTTCTTAGTCAAAGAAAAAGAAAAGGAGAACAATGCTTTACTGGAATTGGAACCGTTAGAAACGGAAATGGAAAATAGGGATCTCTCGGAGGAAGAAGAAGAAGAAGAAGAAGAAGAAGAAGAAGAAGAATGGATTTTGGCAGAAAACAGGAAAGTTATTAAAGAAACGGAGATCAGGAAAGTTTTGGATCTCAAGCAAAGAGCTTGCTCAAAATGGGCAACGGATGGTGATGAGAATTCAAAGTTTTTTCACGCATTAATCAATAGTAGGAAGGCGTCGAATTCTATCCATGGTTTGAATGTTAATGATCAACGGTGTACGAAACCATCCAAAATCAAGAAAGAAGTCTTCTCGTTTTTTCGAGACAAATTCAAAGACGAAGTTCAGGATCGTCCAGATGTGTTTTGTGACAATTTGAAGAAAATTACCGAGGCTGAAAGTAATATGTTAATCGAATCATTTTCTGGTCAAGAAATTAAGGAAGCAGTTTTTGAATGTGGGGACGATCGGGCCCCGGCTCCGGACGGGATGAATTTCAAATTTATTAAGCACTTTTGGGAATTGTTTAAGGAAGATTTTGCCAGTATTTTTGCTTCCTTTCACTCGGGCGGTGACATTAGTGTCAGGAGTGGGTCGTCTTTTATTGCCTTAATTCCTAAGGTCAAAGATCCCGTCACTCTTAACAATTATATACCGATTAACTTACTCGGTGTCATCAGCAAAGTTCTTTCCAAAGTGTTAGCCAACAGAATGAGGAAGGTTATGGACGGTATTATTTCGGACGCTCAGTCGGCTTTCTTGTCGGGAAGATTCATTTTGGATGGTCCTCTCATCATCAACGAGATAATGTCTTGGATTAAAAAGAAGAAGTCAAAGGCGTTTTTTTCTCAAGATAGATTTTGAAAAAGCATATGACAACGTTAGATGGAAATTTGTGGTCAATATTCTTCTTCAAATGGGATTCCCAGATAAATGGTGTAGTTGGATTATGGGCATTCTTAAGTCGGCTAAATCTTCTGTGTTGGTTAACGCGGCTCCCACTTTTCAATTTAAATGCCAAAAAGGTATCAGGCAAGGTGACCCTCTTTCTCCGTTTCTTTTTTTGGTTGTTATGGAAGCTCTTTCATGTATGATTTCTTTAGCTAAGGAAGCCGGGATTATTAAAGGGATTTCCACGGGTAATAACGGACCGGTTATTATTCACCTCTTATACGTGGACGACGCCATAGTGGTGGGGGAGTGGACCAAGGAGGAAGTGGTGAACGTGGTGAGAATTCTTCGGTGTTTTTTTCTTTGTTCTGGGTTAAAAATAAACATTGATAAATCTAATCTTTACGGAATTGGTGTGGATTTGGAGGAAACCGGGGTTATGGCTAATGAGGTTGGATGTAAACCGGAAGTCCCTCCTTTTAAGTATCTTGGTCTTAAGTGGGTGCAAATATGAATCGGATTTCCAATTGGCAACCGGTTTACGACACATTCAGAAATCGGTTGGCCAAGTGGAAGTCTAACACTTTGTCGATTGGAGGAAGAGTGGTCTTGATTAGAGCGGTTATGAAAAGTTTACCGACCTATTATTTTTCGTTGTATAAAGCTCCTACAAAGGTGATAAACGACCTCGAATCTATGATAAAGAAGTTTTTATGGGGTGGTAACTCGGGGGAAAGCAAAATGCATTGGGTTGCTTGGGATCGGGTCTCGCGGCACAAAAAGGAAGGTGGTCTTGGAATTAACAAACTCCGTGAGGTTAACATAGCCTTATTGATTAAATGGGGATGGAGATACAAGATGGAGAAGAACAACTTATGGAGGAAAGTTATTGACGCTCTTCATTCCAGTAGAGTGGGGTGGGAGTGTATCCCGTTTAAGAAAACTTTAAGTGGCTCTTGCAATAACATCGCCAAGGTATGTAGCTCTACTAAAGTCGGTGGGCGGCACATAAAAATTATTTAAAAGAAGTTTTAGGTAATGGTATGGAGATTCGCTTTTGGTTGGATCCGTGGCTCACTAACGAGCCTTTAAAAGAGAAATTTCCTGAATTGTTTGGGCTAGAAATAAACAAAAAATGCTTGGTGGTTGACCGGGTCTCCACTGTTGATGGCGATACTGAATTGAAGTGGGAATGGAGATCCACAGTCACTGAATCGGGCATGACTAATAGTCTTTAGCAGCTTTCGCGGCTGCTGGATAATGTCCAGCTTTCGGCTGGAGAAGACAAATGGACGTGGTCGGCTAGCTCGGATGGGGAATTTTCTGTTAAGGCTGTAAAAAAATGCTATATTCTGATCATGAGGTTGTTAACGGCTTTGTGATGGATTGGTGCCGTTGGACGCCGGCTAAATGCATCATTCATGTGTGGCGTATGGAGATGGATAGGATCCCGACTAGAGACGCGTTAAGGAAAAGAAACATCAAGATAGAACACTCCTTGTGTCCGTTATGCAGGTTCGAGGATGAGAATACGGAGAACATTTTCACCTCTTGTTTCATTGCTTCGACGGTTTGGAATGGAAGGCGTAAAATTCCTAGTATTCTCGCATTTTCGACTAAAGATCTTCTTGACTTTCATACGGATTTGAGTGGTTCAGAAAGGAAGAAATAGGCGGTGCAAGGTATCATCATTATTTCTTGTTGGCGTCTTTGGCGTGCTAGGAATAATGTTGTGTTCTCTAATTCGCCGATCAAGATCGAAAACATCTTAAGTGAGGTTAAAGCTTTAGGTTTTTTATGTTTTTCCCTTAGATCAAAGCACAAAGGTATAGAGTGGAAAGATTGGTGTTCTTTTGTAAATATGTAATTTCGTTGTAGTCCTGGTTGGGCCGGCCTGCTTTGGGTCGGTTGCGTTTGTTAATGAAGTTTACTTTTAAAAAAAAAAACATATTTCTTGTGTAGGCCTGACTTTTGTGTTGGTTCGGGGTTATTTTTATTGGGCTAAAGATTATTCTAACCAAAATTGGGTCGGGTCTTAAAATTTGTATTCATGGACCTCGAATTTTGATCCTTTTTTGGGCTGGGTTTCTATAGTTTATTTTTTGGGCCTTTTGAATTAACTTGTGTTCGCAAAATTTCACCGGGCCAGGTGTTTCAACTTTATTTGGGCCAAGTACTATTAAAATTTGGAGCCGACACGGGGTTATTTTCAAAGTAGTTTGACCCGGGTTTTGAGTTGAAACAAATATTTTATTTGAGATTAAAAAATGTTTCAAAATCAGTTAATTCGCATTGCACAAGTTGAACTTGAAACTGGAACCGCAACCCGACCTTCAAAGTTTAAAGGATCAGCCGATTTCAGTAGTTGGAAGAACCGAATCAAACCATTCTTTGAGTTACCCTTAAGGTTAAACATCCGTGAGCCTGACATATGTGTTATCCAATCTGAGTTACCCTTAAGCGTTTTCGTCTGCAAGACCCTGACAGACTTAAGATTAGAACCTAGTGCCTTTGATTTTAAGGGTTGGGAGTTTCCATCTACGATCTATCTTCCATGTCTGAAAAGTCTTGACGTTGTTGGGTGTCAAAATCCTCATGTCATTAATGGCTGCCCAGTGCTTGAAAGTTTATCTTTGGAAGTATCATGCAATGATGAAGAAAATTTCATATTGAACATCCCTACTTTGAAACGGTTGAAACTAATATGTAGATCAGGCTATAGCACTGTGAACGACAAAATTATTTTACGCGTCCCTAAACTTGAATACTTATTTGTTGATGGAGTATTGTGCTCGCTTTTTGAAATGGAAGATATGTCGTCTTTGGTTGTGGCATCGATTGCATGTTTGCATATTACATTTGATTTCATGTGGGCTGATTCACTAAACAAACTCAGAGGAGTTCAAAATCTTTCAATAGAAAAGGTAAGTTTATTTTTTTATTGAATGATTGTATCCACGTTCTTGGACTAACTGTAACTCTCTTATTCAATGTTAAAGTTCGGATTCACTTCACCTCTGCCCGTCTTTCCAAATATGAAGCAATTGGAGTTGAAGGGTACATGGCAATCTGGACAAATCACTCAATTTCTTGAAAGTTGTCCCGAGTTGAAGATTTTGATTATTGATTATGTAGGTTGGAGGGATTTTGATTCCAACATTGGTATCAGAACCGATGGTTCTACCAAGATCAAGGAGGAGAAGGATGACGGGTTCAGAGATTGTCTAAGGGTGAACAAGGGTAAATCGGTTGGTGCCGATTCTCGCGACACCGGGATGAACAAGGGAAGGTGCGGCCAGGGCAGCGGAAGGAAGGGTAAGTACGCGCAGGGGAAGCACTCCACTCGTTCATGGAAGTCGCCGATTAACAAGTTCCCCAAGAAGACGATTCCGAAAGATTTCTTTAAGAAAACAAGTTGGAAAAGTCTCGACCAGTGGGAAGACCAAGGAAATCAGGGATATGGTGTTTTACGTGTATGCAATTCGGTCATGTTGCATCAATTTGCCCAAGTAAGTATATCAATCTCAGTCCGTTACTAGAGAACGGTGATTATTTGGTAAAAGATACTTGCGGAGGGAAGTGGGAATCAATATGGGTTGTGGATCCCACTTTTAAAACACATATGACGGGTAACCGGGAATTGTTCAAAGTGTTTAAACGACACTTTGGGATCATAACCAATGAGAAGCGTAAGGAATTCTCGTTCATACACGGCATCGGCGAAGTTAAAGTTCCGGTTGGCGGAAAGGAGAAGAAAATCCCTTGTGTGAATTACGTGCCGAAGATGAAGCGTAATGTTCTTAGTTTAGAACAATTGTTATATCAAGGGATTGAAGTGGTTACTTCGGGTGATACGTGTACGTTGAAGAAGATGTTTGGTGATAGAGCGAAAGGTTTTGATGTATTTGAAAAGAAGTCTGAAGTGGATCTCGAAGAGGAGTATTTGGATAAGTTCTATGAGAACTTAGACGTTGAGAATGGTTATCTCAACGAAAAAGAAAAACTGCAAGAATATATTGAAGATTATTATGAAAAGGAGTTTGAAATAGAGAGACAGAAAAGCAAAGAAAAATCCAGAGAAGGGACTTCGGGAACGAAAAATGTTGATGTTGAATATTCTAAGCGGGCGAAGTTGGGTTTGATAACTTACTTAGAAGGCATGGAAAAGAACCCGCTAGAATCAAGAGAAGAGATGCAAAAGAAAGCGGTGTCTAAAGCGCAAGACGAAGAAGATGTAATAGAGAAGGATACTGTAATTGAAAGTTGCCTAGACGTGCTCGATTTGATCATTCTACACGAAGAAGTGGCGGAACATAAAGGATTCTTCAAGGCTAGCATGAAAGAAATCATAACATGGTTCATACCATGTTACTTTAGAATTTGCAAGACAAGCGAAATGCCACCGACACTCTTGAACGGTAAACCCATTGATTTGGTTGTACTCTACGAAGTTGTTAAAGAGTATGGTGGATTCAAGAAGGTTGTACAAGATAATGCATGGAACAAAGTGGCTCTACAATTTGCGGTTTCGATTGTGATGACGATTATGAAGTGAAGGTTGCATATGTTCGTTACATCGAATTGGTGGAATGGTATTTTGAACTCATGAAGACCAAGCGCGAAGAGAATGAAGACAACACGCATGAAGCGGGTACTAGCGGAGCAAAGGTTGATGAAGAAAGCAAATTGGTCGATGAAAAGAGCAACGGCTGGATCGACGATTCAAGAGACGAAGATTTGGTGATCGTGGTCGAGGTCACCACCAACAACGACACCAAGTGATCAAGTGGAAGGTTAGGATGTTCTTGCTTAGGGCGGTGAATAAAGTAGGTAATCAAGATCATCCGCAATCCGGTTGCGGCCGGTAGTTTGTTTATATTTATTTAGTATATGGGTCGAACATATTACTGTTTATTGTTTATGTATTTGGATTTGGGCCTGAGGCCATGTTATGTATTGGGTCAAATTCTAGAAGTCCATTAGGTTAAAATATTGGGTCATTAAGGTTTGGGCTGTGTATATGATGGAAAGGTGTGAGTTTGCATATAACCGCATATACGGTCATCTGGGAAACGACGTCCCTGCAGCGAAAAACGCGACCATTGAAGACACACCTGTTCACATCATATAAATGCACGGTTCCACTCCCAGTTTCATGTACTGCAAGATTCTGATTATTAAAGTTCTGTTTGGTTCAAGTTTCGATTCTTGTTTCGGTTAGTTCAGTTTCTTTCAAGTTATTGTTTCAATCATGTATTGGTGCGAGATGTGTAGTGATTATGTAATCGCTTGTTATCATTCGTCTACTCTGAATTCTTGGGCCTGGGAAGCCTGTGGTAATGATACCAACAATAATAACGTACATTGAAGGGGTTGGATGAGTTTGAAACCGATTTGTTTTAGTTATTTTCACTGTTTTTGTTAATTACGTTAAAACACGAGCCTGTGTAGTTTTGCTATTGAACGTTTAGTACTAAAATATCTGCATTGTCACACTTATTACTTTGAAATCAAGATGGTGATTTGCATGCTATCAAATCAAAAGCTGTGAAGTGCTCTGAATATTTACAACCTTTTGAACTTCTGGGTTTTGTTTTTCAGGAACAGATTAGTTAAGGGCTAAACAATGAGTTCCATAAGGCCATGTGTAGTCATAAAGCCCCCAAAGGGGCGTTATGCGCCATGTGGCATGCCACGTCACCCCGGGGCTTTATGGGGCTTGAGGCCGTAGTCATAAAGCCCTACCTCATCATAACCAAAGTGTAAAATGCAGGGACCAAAGTGTAAAATGCAGGGACCAAAGTGTTTTAATGCAGGGACCAAATTGTAAAATGCAGGGACCAAAATGGAAAATGGAGAACAAATCTCACCTCCTCGCGCCGCGAATTATATCACGCCGGTTTTTTTTTTTTGCTCATGGCGCTGCATGGGGCGGTGTGGGGGGCTCCATATGGGCGCTATGCCCTTGTTCGCGCTCCACTACAGGCTGCCTAAGTGAGAATGTAGACGACAGGCTTAGTATGTTGCCTGAAGATATTCTTGCACGCATACTCTCTTTAATGCCTACGAAATATGCTGTGCAAACTAGCATTTTATCCAAAAGATGGAGGTACACTTGGACGTTTGTCACAAACTTGGACTTTGATTATACTAGACGTCACACCTTTAATGAAAACATACTTATCACATTCGAAGATGGGAA
Source organism: Helianthus annuus (assembly GCF_002127325.2). NCBI lineage: Eukaryota > Viridiplantae > Streptophyta > Magnoliopsida > Asterales > Asteraceae > Helianthus > Helianthus annuus. Next base: position 162,751,296 of record NC_035449.2, on the reverse strand, counting down.
TGAAAAAAACTTTACAAAATTTGTGGATCGGGTATTGAAGTTTTGCAAAACATCTCATCTTAAATTGTTTCGTTTACACATTTCAAATAAAATGGTTCAAGGGTCAAGTTTATCAAATTGGATTGATAACGTTCTCAAGTTAAACGTGCGTGAACTTGACATATGTGTTATTCAATCTGAGTTGCCTTCAAGCGTGTTCACCTGCAAGACCCTGACAGACCTACGATTAGAACTTTGTGCCTGTGATTATTATGGTTGGGAGTTACCGTCTACGATCTATCTTCCTTGTCTGAAAACTCTTGACATTGTTGGGTGTAACAATCCTCTAGTCATTCATGGCTGCTGCCCAGTGCTTGAAAGTTTATCTTTGGAAGTATCATGCAATGATGAAAAAAATTTCATATTGAACATCCCTACTTTGAAACGGCTGAAACTAATATGTAGATCAGGCTACAGCAATGTGAACAACAAAATTATTTTACGCGTCCCTAAACTTGAATACTTGTTTGTTGATGGAGTATTGTGCTCGCTTTTTGAAATGGAAGATATGCCGTCTTTGGTTGTGGCATCGATTGCATGTTGGCAAAGTATATATGATTTCCCGTGGGCTGATATACTAAACAAACTAAGAGGGGTTCAAAATCTTTCAATAGAAAATGTAAGTTTAATTTTTCTTTGAATGATTTTATGCACGTTTTTGGCCTAACTTTAACTATTCACTTTTTGAAGTTCCCATTCACTTCACCTCTGCCCATCTTTCCGAATATGAAGCAATTGGAGTTGACTGGTATATGGCAATCTGGACAAATCATTCAGTTTCTTGAGAGTTGTCCTGAGTTGAAGATTTTGTGTATTGATTTTGTAGAGTGGTGGGTTTTCCAGGTTTGACATGATGTTTCTTCATAAGTTGTTTTAAGTTTTTTTTTTATCATTGTATGACATTGAGATTAACTTTCTGTTTTGTTTGTGTTAGAAACAAAAGCCTGTTGCTTGTATGCTAACAAACCTCACAACCATCAAGTTTTCAAAATGCAAGGGGGATGCATGTGACATAAAGTTTCTGGAATACATGCTGGGTAACGCACAGGTTTTAAAGGCGGTAACAGTGATCACCCGAGAAGACTCGTGTTTCTGTGAACAGGTGCTTAAGCTTCCAAGGGCTTCCCCGCATTGTGGAATCCATTTTCCAAAGGGTTTTCTTACTTGGAAATTGCCTCCACCTCAGGTAATTAGTTTACCATGCCTTAAAGAGGGCTTTATTACTTTAACAAATTTAATAGTTTTTGAATTACTGTGTGTATAATTTTTAAATCATTAGGATGAAAACCCATTGTGAAAGCACCACAAATATAGTTTTTCGATTTAGTTTCTGGTTTTGCCCCGCTTGCGGTGTGCACGTATAATGTATATATGTGTGGGCGCTCGGTGGGCAAAAGTGAAATGGTACTAACTTTAACGTTATTTTACTAATTTCGTGAAAATAACGTTAAAAGCGGTGGATGGTTAATCATGCATCATGTTGTGACGTTGATAGCTGAAAGACACGGGGGTACATGCACCATTGAGTCTCTGTCCCGATTGTTTAAGTGTTATGTGTCTTAGGTCCAAGGCTTGATACAAAACTACAATCGAGCCGGGGGTCTCTCACTGGAAGCAGCCACTCTATTCCTACAGGGTAGAGGTAAGGCTGTATACATCTACCCTCCTCAGACCCTACCTTAGCTTTGCTACTGGTGGGATTTACGGAGTATGATGATGATGATGATGATGATTTAGTTTCTGGATTACAGTTTTGTTAATCTATATTACTATTCACACTATTATTAGTGGCAGTTTAATGAGTTAACATTATTTATTGGTAAATATGTGAATATATATGGGTATAATGGCAACTTTAGTACCCTGTTGTATGATTAGTGTATGAAGGACACATGAAAATATAACAAGAATTATAATTAAAATCTTTGTTTTGTAGGAATTCGAATACGACGATTCTGACTAAGGATTTGCATTTTGATTGCTTGAACCAGTAGCCTTCATTGAACTCGTTTTCACGTCGGTAAGTTTTGATGCAAATTGTTCGAGGGAATTATAAAAGATCAAGAATCCCGTAGCTGTTCAAGATGCAAATTGTTTTCATCTCTGGTAAATCTTGATGCAAACTTTGTATTCTACAATGCATCTAGTTGATTTTATTTGAACTTTTGATGCAGAATTCAGTTACATGGTGTGCATCTACTTTTGTGCTTGCAGTTTTATGTCCGAATCGATCAACATAAGTTTGTTATTAGGCTTGATTCAGTTGTGCACTTTTCTTAAGTAGTTTGTGGCCCTCGCCTGATTTGCAGCTTTCATAGGAGATAAATGCCTTAAATTGGCTGAATGTTTGGTATAGCTGGAATATTTGCGTTGTGTTAAATTATTATATAATTTGACTGCTGTACATGTGAGCTTCAACATTGGCTCACTGCATAACGGTTGTTCAATCTGTATTTTACTGAACTCCAGCTTCATTGTCTTTGAGTTTGTTCTCATGAGACAATTTATGGCTTGTTTGCACTGCCATTAACCACTTGTTCAGGGTACTTCCGTACCACAATAAATAATTTATTATTAACCGCTCGTCCAGAGTAGTCCTGTACACAATATATGTCTTACCGTTATATCATTTATTAGTTACTGTACTCTTAATCTTTGTTTGACCACTGAAAGCCTTTCACATTCTTGTGCCTTTGGCAATTCCTAATACATCCAAATTAATCATCAAGTATTTGGCTTTAAATGCATAGCGTCGATCCTCTGTCTCATTATCGTAATTTGCTTAAATTTGGAACTTGGAATTTGTTATGCATCGTTATAGTTATTGTTGCCTTGAACTCAACATCACTTGTTTCGTATGTATGAACTCGTTTAGTTATTACTCAACCTACTTACTATCTAAACGCTTAAAAAGGACCTAGCGTGTCAATAACGAATTGCCTTTAAACTGTATTTTTACTTGACCTCGATACCGATTCTAAAACTACTTATGGAGTTATGGAGGTACCATAGGTATGTCATTACAACATTTGGTGGCATGACATCGTCTATGTTGGATCATTTGACGATGTTGGTTATTAAAAGGGGTTTAATATGGCATTTAGTTACTGGATATAGGTGTGCAGCATCTGTGGGTCCACAAATCCCCACTCCCATGCAAGACCATAAGGCTCGGGGTGTGGGACTCGTCCCCTGGGCGACTAGCCACGTCGAGGGATGGCTACACCGCACCCCTTGTCTCGTCCCGTCGCAAACGGCTACCCCAAGACGATCTCGCCAGGCCTCTTTTCAAATATTATAGCGGTTGAACGGGTCTGTTAATTAAAAAAAATTACTTTTTTCCTTTATAAATACCAACCATTTATTCCAATTTTTTCACACAATCTCAACCCAATATCTCTCACTTTTATACATCTTTTCATTTTTATAAATATTAGCCATGGATCCCTACAATTAAAACAACCCGAATCCAAACATTTTCTCGTTACCCGCCTACTCTTCAACAGTCGATCCGAGTTGGTCGGCATTGCAATTTTATTTTGCGGGTTTCAAACAAAGCCCCAATGCTTTCACTCAAATTAACCAAATGCAATAAATGCAATCGATGCAATTTCAATCGCAACCACAATCATCACCGCCACCGGTAAGATCGTCTCAGCTCGTAGAAGATGAGGTTGAAGAATTTGTGCTCGAAAGGCAACCTCAAACTTCTAAACGAAATAAAGGGAATCAAACGGCATGTGTAGCCATTGATCAAACTTTGAAACCGAAGCCGCAACCTTGGTAAAAAATCGAGGAGGAGGCATTATCAAGTAATGTAATGGTTTTTTGAAGTTATCTAATTTTTTAAAGTTATTTTGTGTCTTAATTACTAAGTTATTTAAATTTGAAAAACAAAAAAAAAATAAAATAAAGGGGGAGACCCATCTCCACACCCTTGCTCCATTCCCTTAAGGGTTATCACACACCTTCGACGCCTACATGGAGGCACATCCTCAAAGGATGGGTCATCACCACACCCACTAGCCTGAACTACATGAACTAGAAATTGTGAATGTTGGTACGGCCCTATATTCGATGCACAAATAAGGTATTGGATTAGACTATGGGATGTGAAGGGGCTTGGGTTGGGGGCATTACTCGATATATGGCAGATGTGGGCTCCATTAGTCCACAACCAAAAAAGTGGGGTGTGAAAGCAGCGTGGCACGTAGGGTGACATGTGTTTTTTTAGTTGACAATTATATAAAAAACACAATTTATATTAATTTAAAAAAAAATACATAAAACACAATCCTAAAAAATAAAAATAAAAACCTACTTATTAGATCCTAAAAAAACCTACTTATTAAATCCTAAAAAATAAAAACCTACTTATTAAATCCTAAAAAAAATAAAAAAAAAATAAAAACAAAAGAGATTTAATAAAATTTAGAGTTAAATGCCATTTTAGTCCCTGTGGTTTGGGCCATTTTGCTAGTTTAATCCAAAGGTTTCATTTTTAACCTGTGGGTCCAAAAATGTTTCACAATTGCCATTTTAGTCCACTGGGTTAACTTCATCCATTTTTTCTGTTAATGAGAAGGCCAATTCGGTCATTTTATATGGCTGAATTGCCCTTTTAGTTAACAGAATTACATACAAAATGACCAAATTGGCCTTCTCGTTAACAGAAAAAATGGATGAAGTTAACCAAGTGGACTAAAATGGCAACTGTGAAACCTTTTTGGACCCACAAGTTAAAAATGAAACCTTTGGACTAAACTGGCAAAATGGCCCAAACCACAGGGACTAAAATGGCATTTAACTCTAAAATTAAAAAAAAAACTAAAGAATACGATAAATATTAAAGTGGGGAACCCACTTAAAATCCGTATTCCCATCGTGCTTGTACTTTATCTTCGCGATTTCGACTCGATCGTTGTGGGTCAAGTCGACCGCGGGGACACGGTCGAAGCAAACTTTAAATGGATCCAACTTGGATTTGAGCTAACGCCATTTGTGTTGACACGCGTTTAAGTTGTGACGCATGTTGCCAATGTATTGTTGGTATTGTTGAAACGCTCGACCCCAATACGCGGTTTGACCGTGTTGTAGAATACGTTGTGCATCGACAATTGATGTCACAAGTGCGATTTCTTCCTCTTCGGTCCAATGCACGATGTTCTTTTTTTTTTTTTTGGGGGGGGGGGGGAGGGTGTGGGTGAAGAAGAATGGGGAAAAATCTGGTTTGGAATGCGTCATAAAACTGGCTTTTCTACGCATTTATGACAAACACCTGATGTAGGAAAACACCTCGTAGGAACTGTCAATTAAATAGGGTTTTCTTATTTTTTGTCGGAAATTTGTCACAAGTTGTGATGGAATTCCGACGGATGGTTTAAGTTAATTAAAAAATAAATATTTCGTCATAAATGTATAGGAAACAATATTATTTCCCCTTATTTTTTGGCTTATATAAATATTTATTCGGTAAAAAATAATAATTAACCTTTTTTAGATTATTTCTGACAGATTTGTGACGCAACTGTCAATTAATTAGGGTTTTCTTATTTTTCGTCACAAATGTGTAGGAAACGATATTATTTTCCCTTATATTTTTTGCTTATATTAATATTTATTCGGTAAATAATAATAATTAACCTTTTATAGGTTATTTCTGACAGATTTGTGACGTAACTGTCAATTAATTAGGGTTTTCTTGTTTTTCGTCATGGATGCATCGAAAATTTGTAACAAAATCTTGAAAAAAATTTTTGTAGGAAATTCGTCAAAAAAGTGTTGTAATCTGTGATGAAAAAATTGTGTAGGAAATTGTCCCATTTTCTAGTAGTGAGATCCCATGTTGCTAAACCAAAACTTGTTACCCCAAACAAAAACAAAAATGATGGTGATCATTTTTGTTTATAAAAATACAAATACTGTGTTTTTTTTTTTCTGCTCTATGTAAGATAAGAATATTTTAAAATGGTTATATCTAAAATTAACTAGGAAAAGATGGTGATAAGAATCTACTGATACGAATAGTTCATAGTTGCATATGGTATTATTGGTCATTTGGTTGGATATCTTAGACCAAAAGTAAAAAAGAAAAAAAAAACTCTGACCCACTTAACACTTTGTTGGGCTAGATCATTATGATCCATTGAAGATGAATCTCCCCATCTCAAAAGCTGCTTGTAATGCTTCTTGATCTGGGAAAGTTGCTTGTAATGTTAATGGTTCTTGATTTGGGAATAAAAATGGTGGGTTTAATAAAAGATGTAATTAAAATAATAAAGGAAATGACAAAATTGTCCATGATTAAGTGAGGTCAATGAATGAAGTTAAGTTAGTTGGACTATAATGGGGTAGGATGCTCCACTTTACATCACTCAGCACATCCAATCATTGTCCGTCACGTTATTGAGCTTGATTCCATCACTCACCACATGTGAAGCAGGAGTGAAGGAGAAGGAAGCAGAAGAAATCTTCAACGTGTTGTGGCTACCACGAGTTATGGGGTTCACGCGTTTTGGGCAATGGTAACGGCGGTGTTTCACGCTAAACAATGCGTGATGGGTTGCCACCACAGAGCGCCCTGACCCCCCCCCCCCACCCCCCCGCTAATAGCAATGATAAAAACTTTTTAAACACAAAGACGAAAGCGAAAAATGAAAATTTGAATTAAATTGGCAAAATGGCCCGGACTAAAATGACGTTGTTTACACTACAAAAATCTGTTAAAATATTTTGCTGTGTGTTGTGTTTTAATAGGAAAATATGGCATTCGTGGATTAGGGCTTCAAATATCTTCAAATCGTGGATCGTTGGTGGTTGTTATATCTTCAAGTCGTAGCTTCATTCTTCCTTTCGTCGTCGATTAGGGCTTCCTCTGACGTAAGTTTGCTTGTTTTTTGGTTCGGCATCATAACTTATTATTGTGAAGGGGATTCTTTATGGTTCACTTTTGGTTATTTTCACAGATTTTGTGTTTAAATTACAAGCCTTTCAATAGTTTGGGAACAGACCGATACTAGTCCTGTCCATTAGGGCTTCTAGACCACTTACATTTATCCCTATTGTCTTCTATATATATGCACATGATGAATGAGCACCTTCGGTTATGTGTTCTTTAATCATTGTGTTTGTCCGGTAAATTTTAAATGAACCATCACGAACAGATCTCGTTTGATTCGGTTCAGTTTGTTTACAGCTTTAGTAAAAATCATTTTTCCACTTTTCAGGCAAAATGTTCTTTTTGGCCGAATCCAAATCTATAGTTTTTTTTTTTTTTTTTAACGCAGAGGCCCTAACCCTACTCGGGTCAGCCTATTTGTCTTAACCGAGTTCACGCTGGTGTCAGAGGTTCGCTAACGACGTTCCCTGGGAAACCATACCACCCACTGACAGCGGCAGGGGCTTGCGTTGCCACAAGAGAGAATCTCTTTGGCGTAACGCACGGTGGACTAAAACCCGGGGTGGCTCGGGCTCGAACTCTTGACCTAGGATCTGGGAGAACTAGCCTTCATTGCCTTTATCCACCAAATATGGTACTAGTGGGGATTGAACTTGGGTCTCCAAGGAGAACCCAAGTCTTTCCAACCACTAGACCACAAGTGATGGATGAATCCAAATCTATATGTACACACAAACACACACATTACATGGTGCATTGGTTATCTAACAGGGGAGAAAAAGTTAACAGGGTGGGCTGGTTATGTAAACGCCTTATGTAACTTAAAACTATAGGTATAAGCGTATGATACGGTTCTCGCAGTCTCAACGTAAATCTTGGTTTTCAAATGAATGTTCTATATATATTTTTCAAGTTTACAACCAAACTATAGTAAACAAATAAACAGAGCATTATGCGTTTTAGCGTTCATTTTTCCTAAAGCTGCCAAGTGCTGTGAATATTTACAATCATTTGGATTGTGGTGAATTTTCATATTGGATACTTATTGGGAAGATTTTGAACTTCTGGGTTCGGTTTTTCAGGAAAAAATTTAAGAGCCATACAATATGAGTTCCTCAACTGAAAATGTAGACGACATGCTTAGCATGTTGCCTGAAGATATTCTTTCACGCATTCTCTCTCTAATGCCTACGAAACTTGCTGTGCGAACTAGCGTTCTATCTAAAAGATGGAGGTACACTTGGACGTCTGTCACAAACCTGGACATTGATTATACTCGCTATCATCGCTCTAATGAAAAGATTATTAAAAAATTTGTTGACGGGAATGAAGGAAACTTCATAAAATTTGTGGATCGGGCATTGAAGTATTGCAGAACTTCTCACGTAAAATTGTTTAGGTTACACGTTTCTAATTATCACCATGCTATAGGGTCAAGTGTATCAAATTGGATTGATAGCGCAGTCAGGTTAAACGTCCGTGAGCTTGACATATGTGTTATCCAATATGAGTTGCCTTTAAGCGTGTTCACCTGCAACACCCTCACAAGCTTACGATTAGAACTTAGTGCCTGTGATTTTGGTGGTTGGGAGTTTCCGTCTACGATCTATCTTCCTTGTTTGAAAACTCTTGACATTGTTGGGTGTAACAATCCTCAAGCCATTCATGGCTGCTGCCCAGTGCTTGAAAGTTTATCTTTGGAAGTATCATGCAATGATGAACAAGATTTCGTATTGAACATCCCTACTTTGAAATGGCTGAAACTAATATGTAGATCAGGCTCCAGCAATGGTAACAGCAAAATTATGTTACGTGTCCCTAAACTTGAATACTTGTTTGTTGATGGAGTATTGTGCTCGTTTTTTGAAATGGAAGATGTGTCGTCTTTGGTTGGGGCATCGATTGCATGTTGGCATAGTAAATTTGATTTCTTGTGGGCTGATATACTAAACAAACTCAGTGGGGTTCAAAATCTTTCAATAGAAAATGTAAGTTTAATTCTTCTTTGAATGATTTTATGCACGTTCTTGGACTAATTTTGACTTTCTTATTCATTGTTGAAGTTCCAGTTTACTTCACCTCTGCCCATCTTTCCGAATATGAAGCAATTGGAGTTGACCGGTACCTGGCGACATGGACAAATCACTCAATTTCTTGAAAGTTGTCCCGAGTTGAAGATTTTGATTATTGATTTTGTAGATTGGAGGGATTTCAAGGTTTGACCTGATTTTTCTTCTTAACTTGTTTCAGTTCATTTTTTAATCATTATATGATATTGACAAGGTTTATAAGTACGGAGTCGTGCCTCGAGGCGTTTTCCCTTTGCCTCACGAAGCGTACGCCTCGAGGCAAACTGAGGCCCAAGTCCGAGGCAGAATTAAAAAATAAATATAAAAATTATATTTCTTATATAAAATAAAATATTAACTAATTCCATCATCAAAAACATAAAAAAACACACATAAAAAGACATGAAATGTTTGAAATTGACATAAAAAGTCAAGAAAATTAAAACCCCCTGAGGCGCCCTGAAGCGCAACTTTTGGGCGCTTCGAGACGCATGCCTCAGCCGTTTTTTTTTTTATAAACGATGGATATTGAGATTAACTTCCTGTTTTGTTTGTGTTAGAAACAAAAGCCTGAAAAATCTATGTTGATTCCTGCTTGTATGCAAACAAACCTGACAACAATCAAGTTTTCAAAATGCGATGGTGATACATGTGATATGAAGTTTCTGGAGTACATGTTGGGGAATGCACAGGTTTTGAAGACGGTAACTATATTCGCTCAGGAAAACTTACTCATAGAAGAAGACCCGTGTTTTTGTGCACAGGTGCTAAAGATTCCAAGGGCTTCCCCGCATTGTGAAATCCGTTTTCGAACACGGAAATTGCCTCCGCCTCAGGTATTTAGTTAGCTTTTGTTGATGGTTATATTGTTAACACTCGAATTAAATACGATATGATACCATGCCCTCAAAAGGGTTTTCTTACTTTACCAAATTGTAATAGTTTTTGAATGAGTTAAATGTCATTTTAGTCCATGTGGTTTGGGTCATTTTTCCAGTTTAGCCCAAAGGTTTCATTTTTCTCCTGTGGGTCGAAAAAGGTTTCACCGTTGCCATTTTAATCCACTGGGTTAACATCATCCATTATTTATGTTAACGAGAAGGGCAATTCGGTCATTTTATATGTCCAAATTGCCCTTCTAGTTAACAGAATTACATATAAAATGACCGAATTGCCCTTCTCGTTAACAGAAAAAATGGATGAAGTTAACCCAGTGGACTAAAATGGCAACGGTGAAACCTTTTTAGACCCACAGGTGAAATATGAAACCTTTTGACTAAACTGGCAAAATGGCTCAAACCACATGGACTAAAATGTTACTCTTTTTGAATTATTTGGATGAAAACACCATAAATATAGTTTTCATTTTAGTTTCTAGATTTCAGTTTTGTTTATCAATATTATGATTTGCACTATTATATGTGAACTAATAATGGATATAATGGCAATTTTAGTACCTTATTAGATGAAAATTTTGGAAGAAATATAATTTAAATCTTTGTTTTGTAGGAATTCGAATACGATGACACTGATGAAGCAGAGGCATTTTATTGATTGCTTGAACCAGTAGCCTTCAATGAATACATTTTCACATTGGTAACCTTTTATGCAAATTGTTCGGGTGAGCTATAGAAGATCAAGAATCCAGTAGCTGTTCAAGATGCAAGTTGTTTCCATTTCTGGTAAATCTTGATGCGAACTTTGCGTTTTACAATGCATCTCGTTTATTTCTTTTGGACATTTGATGAAGAATTCAATTACATTGTATTCACCTAGTTTTGTGCTTGTGGTTTTGGGGCTGAATCGAGACCAACATGAGTTTATTATATCGCTTGATTCAATCATGCACTCCACATGATAGAATGTGCCTGTGAGATGCCAGTCCCATCGTTTATTAACTGCTAAGATAAATACCCGTGTGCCAATAATTTGTAAACTACATAGAAAAAATAGTAGTAATGGCTGCAGCTTGGATTACTAAATTACATGAATTTAGTAATCCTAATATTCAATGTTCTTAAATGTGTATTGGATTAGTTTAAGGCAATAAAGTGGTATTTACCTACTTGCTCTAAACGCCTAAAAAAGCCGACCAATATGATATAGTTCAAGGATGAATCAAGATGCCTCATTGCCTGTCCAATGCGAAAATTTTGGAGGCGTCTTGGTCTAATCACACTATGGATGGTGCAACACGTCGGTGCCTTGATGGTTTCCTACATGGCTTGCTTGTGTATTGGGGTTCAAATGGAACATCAAGTCATTGACGATACTTAATATCACAGTCAAACGGCCAAACATAAGTCGTATAAAATCATCGTTTAAGTCAAATTAAAGGAACGCGTGATAATGAGTAAAAACCTAATAATTCACATTGAATGCACAACAAGTCTAAAGTCCAAATTTAGAGCGTACGACAATGACATGCAACAATATAAAAATGTAAATTAATATATTTGGATGGCGGAATTAAAGAGAGACGCGTAGGAATTTTCAAATGATAAAGAGGTTAAATGTGACAATACGTTAACTAGATCGTCAAAAATGAACAATCAGATGACATTAGGACCATATTTTTTTTTTCTGCACGGTCAACTAAATCACCGGATAAGCATCCCGGGATGTCCTCAATTGAGCAAATACATCACCTCTTCCATCCAGACCATATTTTATGGGCAAAATAGCATGCTACAAACCGGCAATCCCTGATATAATGGATTAGATCAGATGATTTGAATTTGAAGTTAGGTTCGTAGGTTATTTAGTTGGTAAATTGATTTGGTGATTTCCATTGCAACTTACTTTTAAATTTCTGGATTAATTATTATATTATGAGACGGTTGAACATTTTTTCACGTCTTGAGTGGTTGTTGATTTTGTTTGGCAATTCGTTAGCGCTTGGTGTAAAATTCCAAACGTTTTCGCTTTTTCCTTTAAGGACCTTCTCGAGCTTCACTACACTGCCGGGTTGACGGAGCAAAGGAAAGAAGCTTTACACGGTATCATCATGATATGTTAGAGTATTTGGAAGGCGAGGAACGAGTTGAAGTTCTCCGGAAGACCGGTTAGAATTGAGAGCATTACAAGTGAAGTGAAGGCGTTAGGTTTTTTGTGGTTTTCTAATAGATCGAAATACAACAATGTCATATGGGAGAATTGGTGTAAATTTGAATTGATGTAGAGTTTGTTTTGTTTGCGCTGGCCAGGTTTTGGGCTGGTTGTTTCTAATGAAGTATACATTTCAAAAAAATATATCTATACATATAATAAAGTAAATCATATAAATGACACATGGCGTTCTATGAGGTGATCTCAATTATCTTTCCCGCCTAAATAAATAAATATAGATAATATTTATTAACAAGATTTAAATAAAAAATATATTATTTTAATCCATAAGTTTTATTTTTTTATCTTTTACCCTAAACAAATAGATATATTATTTTAATCCATAAGTTTTATTTTTTTATCTTTTACCCTAAACAAATAGATATAGATAGTATTTGTTAATAAGATTCAAATAAAAAATATATTCAAATAAAGAATATATTATTTTAATCTATGAATTATATCTTTTACTATTTTTTTCCATTTATATTTATCCTGTGCTTACTTTACAATAGGAGTTATCAAAATTGTATTATAATAAATAAGCATAGGTAACTCATGGATTATACTAATGTTTTAGAACCCTAACGTTGTTAGTCTCCGGTCGCCGGAAAAACGTTTTTGACCGAAAAAACTTATTTTTGGCCGGAAAACTCAATTTTTTTGTCACAAACCTCTTTGTAACCTTATTACTTACTTTAGGAATATTTTTATACTAAAAGCCCCAAATATTGAGGTCGTCGTAAATTCTTTCATCCCCGGAAAACTCAAGTTTTTGGCTGGAAAACTCAATATTTTCGTCCCCAACCTTTATGTAACCTTAGATCAGACCTTTAGGAATCTTTTTCCGGCTAAAAATGTTTTTCCGGCGATCGGAGACTAATAACATTAGGGTTTTGTTAGTCATGGATCATTTGAAGCTAATATGTTGATAGTTGGGACAGATAGTGGTTATTTTTGAAATTGGAACTGTTAGCGGGAAACGACGAATAGTTGGGATTATTAAAAACCAATATTCCTTTCTTTAATTCAACTTTTTCCGGTTTTGTTGGTGTGAATTTTGATGACTTGGTTTTTTATTTTATAATTTTAGGAGGTTTATCCCATAAAATTCAATGTTATTAGAGCTTTGTCACATGAAATTCAATGCTATTAATTAATGACAACTTACGAATGTTCAATCAAAACTATCAAGAGTAGATTAAAAATAATAAGTATTTATAAATAATAAATTATATCGTTTTCATTAATCAACCCGTGTAATACACGGGGCCATAACCTAGTATATATATATATTACGTTGATTTTAATTTAATAATGAATTAGATTAGATTAGATGTATTGAAGTTAGGTTACGTAGGTTATTTAGTTGGTAAAATTGATTTGGTGATTTGCATTCAAACTTACTTTTAAATTTCTGGATTAATTATTATATTACGTTGATTTTAATTTCATAATTATATGAAACTTCACAATTATTATTATTATTATTATTATTATTATTATTATTATTATTATTATTATTATTATTATTATTATTATTATTATTATTATTATTATTATCAACAACCACAAATTATTTAAAAATAAAATTGAAAAAGGAGTTTAATCTTAAATTTAACTGGCATATGCTAACACTATGGTAGTGTTTGGTGTGCATGAATAAGAGATGAAATGAAATGAGTATTGCGAAGGAATGAAAAAAAAAAACGTGTTTGTTTGGTCAAGATAATGAAATCACATTACATGAGTCATTCTATTCATTCTAAAAACCCCAAATCCATTCTATTCACCCTCTTATTTTTTTCATTCCATTCCCTTTCTCACCTTCATCACCACCGCCACTCGTCGCCGCCGCCGCCCGCCACCAACCACCGGCACCACCACCACCACCACTGACCATCGTCACCCATCGTCGTCGCCGCTGACCACAAGTACCACCGCCACCACTTACCGCCACCCCTCGCCACCCACCACCATTGCAACCACCCACCACCTCCACCCACTACGACAACCACCACCACCCACTGCTGCCACCCACCATCGATTTTTTTTCCTCCATCTTTTCCTGCCTACCAAACAACAAAAAGTAATAATTCATTTCATTCCTTTGTCAATTCCATTTCATCATCCATTCAATTACCCTATACTAAACTGAATAATTTGATACATTTCCTATTTATTCTTTATAATTTTTATGAGTAGTTGTGAGTGGAAATATAATAAAAAATTATAAATAAATATTATTTAATTGAATAGAGATAAATTTAAAAAAATGAGATGTGGGGTGATTTTTTTAAAATTAAAGAACAAATATTAGAGATAAAAACATTTTTAGCTCGATTACATGGATATGGATGAGGATTTGAATCTCAATGCTCTGAGATGGAGTTTAAGATCAAATTTGTAATCCACTAGGAATTTTTCTTTTAAATCCCAAACCCTCATAGCTTTTCTTGTTATCTTTGCACGTAAGTAAAGAATTCAATTAATCAGGTTTGTCACTTTGAATGATCCTGCTTTTGTATGGAATGTTTAATATCTGCTTTTTAACTCCTTAATAGTTCAACACCATCATGGAGTGTTGCATGCTTTAAAATCGAAAGTTCTTAAGTGCTGTGAATATTTACAACCATTTTTCATATTAATTTGAAAAGAATTGGAAATATTCTGAACTTTTGGGTTTGATTTTTCAGGAAACAAACCATGAGTTCCAGACTGAACAGGTTGCCTGAAGTTATTCTTTTGCACATACTCTCTCTGATGCCTACGAAATCTGCGGTGCAAACTAGCATTTTATCCAAAAGCTGGAGGTATAGATGGACGTTGGTCACAAACCTTGACTTTTATTATAATGGCCGTCACCCATCCGATGAAAGGAGCTTCATTAAGTTTGTGGCTCGGGTGCTAAATTCTTGCAAAACATCTCAAGTTAAATTATTTCGATTACACTTACTTTGCCCTAAAGTTCGAAGCTTATGTGTATCCAAATTGATCGATAAGGCAGTCAGGTTAAACGTTCATGAGCTTGACATAGTTAGTCCCAAGCTTGACTTTCCTTTAAGCATGTTCACTTGCAAGACGCTAACAAAGTTAAGAATAACACATAAATTCAATCATTACTATAATTGGGTGTGTCCGTCTTCTGTCTATCTTCCTTGCCTTAAAACTATTGATATTGCACGTTATAGCAGTTCGATAATCAATGTATTTAAACTTATCCACGGCTGCCCAGTGCTTGAAAGTTTATCTTTGGAAATAGCAAAACACAACAATGAAGGAGATTACATATTCAATATCCCTACTTTGAAACGCCTGAAACTAATATTTAGATCACGTACCAACTATGTTATCAACAAAGTTGTTTTACGCGTCCCTAATCTTGAATATTTGTTTGTTGGTGGAGTATTGCACTCGTTGTTTGTAATGGAAGATTTGTCGTCTTTGGTTGGGGCATCTATTGCATGTTATAAAGGAATGGTTAGTGATATGTGGTTTGAGCTTCTAAACGAAATCAGAGGAGTTCAAAATCTTTCAATTCAAGATGTAAGTTTTTTAAGTTCTTTAAATGATTTTTAGTTCTTGCATCAGTTGTAACTTTACACTCTTTTTGAAGGTCCAATTCACTTCAGTTCTTCCAATCTTTCCAAATATGAAGCATTTGGAGTTGAAGGGTTTTTTGCAATATGGACTAATCCCTCAATATCTTAAAAGTTGTCCCGAGTTAAAAAGTTTGTGTATTGATGAGGTAGTTGGGCGGTTTTTCAAGGTTTGACGATTTTTCTTCTTTACTTGTTTAACTATTTCTTATCGCAATGTAAGACTGAACGTTGTGGGGCGTGGTTTAGTGCCACGTTGGTGGGATGTGGGGATGGGAAACTGCTTGGGCGGGGCGCATACGGAGGCGCGGGGTTGGGGCGTGGGAACTTCCCCACGCCCCCACCAAGTGTTTCACTTTTTTAATTATAATTAATATATACACCAATCATCTATATCCACCTTTGCCCACCACCACATTTCATAACACCACTACACACCTTACATGGTGTGAAATATATATTAAAGCTTCATTGTCTACGTGGCGTCTATGTGGCACACTTTTTTTCACATCTCACACCTCTCACAACACATAGTCTAATATTAAGTTTTTTTCTTTGTTGCTTGTGTTAAAAACAGAAGCCTAAACAATCTAGTTGGATTGAACCGAAGTTGGTCCCCGCTTGCATGCTAGCAAACCTTACAACCATCAAGTGTTCGGTTTCGCGAGGGTGGAAATGTGATATAAAGTTTCTGGAATACGTGTTGGGGAATGCAGAGGTTTTGAAGACGGTAACAATCACCGGAGAAAACTTATGCTTAGAAGAAGAAAAACGATTGTGTGCAAAGTTGCTTGAACTTCCAAGGGTTTCTAGGCATTGTAAGATCCATTTTCGATCTTTGAAAAAATAGTTTTTGTTAATGATTATATTGTTAGCACTCAAACGATCAAAAGACTGAACCTTTATGCTTTTTCTCCCCTTGAACCAAAGATGGTTGACCAGTAGAAGAGGTGTGTGTATGCGATTGCATTTTTAAAGTGATTTTAAGACTATTTATTTTAGTTTTTAGACCATTTTGCTATCTCCATCCACAACCAATCTCAACCCAACCTTTTAATAAAAAACTAATTTCTCTCTCTTCCACCTATACAACCCAACCTACTTCAACCTTTTACTCACATTCACAACCCAACCTTTAAAACATTTTATATTAAATATATATTTTTATGCTTATTGTTTATCCATAAATGCATTAAAAATAATTACAATTAATATTTTCATTTGAAACCGATTTGTTATAGAATCAAAATAAATAACAAAAATATAAGTTAATCATATGTAATATTTATAGGGAAAAATCATGAATTTTAATATTTTGTGTTTTCTTTAATCAGATAATGTTAGATTTTTTAGATAATAAAGTTATCGAAAAAATCTAACGAACCAATAAGATTAGAACATGTGGAAAACAAAGATATATGCATTTTTTATAAGAAAAATTAATTAAAAAATATTTTTTTTTGAATCAACTCGGTTTTTTATAAAATTTATATCGCTATGTTCACAAAAAAAAAATTAAACAACACTGTGTTTTCAGATTTTTTTAATAATTAAATATTAATAAGTTATTAAAGGAAATCATGTTTTAAGTAGAATTCATTGTTATACAACAAAAATGAAAAACAAAATTAAAAAACTAACCATTTATTTGTCAACATGTGTCATCTTGAAAATATTAAAATATTTCACAACCAAAGTTGCCCCAACAACCAAGTCGTGAGATAAAAGTGATTTTTTTTTTTTCACTTTTTGGGCAACCAACCAACCATTTGGTCACCAATGGTTCTAGCCTTAAAACGTAGTTAGCGAAAAACCATGTAGACATAAATCCGGTGGCGGAACAAAAACTCATGCTTTTCTTAAAAAAGTTTTTTATATAAATAAAAAAGAATCTGACGAGTTCAGGTAATAATATGAAAAATGCATTCAAAGGTTTTCTTACTTTACTAGTTTGAACTATTTTTAAATTATTGTGTTATACATTATAGTTTTTTTTAACGGCAAATTTGGATCACTGACGGACCACTAGAGTATCATCGTGCCACCAATGGAACCACCCGATAATATTCATCTCCACTAGGCATAATGTCACACCCCCAAAATACCATATGCGGAATCACCGCGGGACATGTGATGTACCAGGATCCAAGCCACCAATCACATTGAACTACACATAATATTTAAATAAAACATTCCATTCATTTCAAAATATAAATCCAAGTCATAAGTTTAAAACCAAGGTACGTGTTCAGCGGAAGCATATAGTAACAGTTAATCAATTGTTTCAAACAAGTGTTCAAGAACCAATGTGACAAGTATCCAAGAGTCTCGATCCATGACCACTCCAGCGCTCCCAGATAGCAAGTCCATAATCAGAAATCTAACGACCTGCAAGCATGCAGACAAGTGTGTCAGACGACGCTGGTGAGTTCAAAGTTTTGTTAACGCGTTTAGTTACCAGATATGTGTATAAAATAGTTCAACAATTTGATTTGATGTTGTTATTTACTCGATTACCGTATGTGGCGACTAGATGTGAATGCCCAACCCCAATGCCTCCATTTAGGCATTGGTCATGAGGTCAAGGTATCAAACAACCTTGAATAGATGTAAGGGGTCTTATATGTACACGATGTGAATGCCCAACCCCAATGCCTCTAACTAGGCATTGGTCATGAGGTCCAGGTAATTAGTTCACGCCCGTCCTTTCGGCCCGGTGTGAGGGTGCCAAACCTAATAGCGCTATCAACTAAATACCTCGTTGCTTCTTCAGCAACACGGTAGATGTATGGGGTCTTACATGATTTATACTGTGTTCAATAACCAACATCCCAAATAAACAGTTTACCCAGTATTCCCTTCAGAAACGTTTACCAGATGTCCCAAACCACCGGGACGCATGCTTAGAAAAGTGCAGTGAACTCACCTTGATTTGCTCGGTATGTTTTGATACATTATCCGTTCTCAGTTGGTCAACCAACCCTACCGTGGTTACCAAAAATAGTCAGTTTCACAATCAACCATGTCACATATATTACACAGTTTGCACTCATCACAGGGTTAGTGTACAACACGTATCATGCATATCACGTAATAACCATTAACCTATGTATCGGCTACTCACACAAATCAAATCATGATCCTCATTCCAAGATAACATTATTAACATGTAATAGATAAAGATTGAAAAAGTGATCCGACAATTTGCAGTTTGTTAATAAATTCTAGCAGCCCCCATGTTGTTACACTGTTCTATGACATTAGATTAATAGATTGAATTGTCGGCCATTGCTTAGTCAAGTTTAGTCATGTGGTCCAATTAAAATCGAGTATGATCAGGCCATTTATGGTCATCGGCCCTAGTCTAAATAAAAGTCATGTTCTCTAAAATAGTGGCCCCATCCCAAGACACTAACCAACTTTATCATTACTTACACAATCGGCCCCAAATTGACTTAATCAGAAATGCATGTGCCTAAGCATGTGAGGCCCAATTATTACTAATCATGATTCAATATTATCAAATATTAATAGCTTATGTTTATATCATACCGATCAACACACAAATCTTAAACAATAATATCCATCCCCAACCGTACCTGAGATGATCTTGAAGTCGCAACATCAAACCGAAACAGACGTGAGATCTATGGTCGACAATTCAGCCCCACGCCCACAACCACGTTACAACCAGTTCCCTCACGGTGACCAAACTAACTTCATAAGGTTGCTTTAATCAATTTTCATACATGTGATTAAAGAAGAATCAAGAATGGGAACCACCACCAACGAACTAAATATGGAACGAACGATCGACTGAGATACGAAATCTAAGCTTTACGTGCAACAATGGTGGAACTAGATATCTGGCGGAACTCTTCCTACCTTCTTGAGGCCGTCGCTCGAAGCAATCAAGGAGAACACCATTAAAACGTGATACGGTTTGTTTTGTAGAAGGTGATGATGTTTTGCGGCAGAAGGTTTTGAAAACAAAACGATAATGTGCGCTCTCTCTCTAGGATCAGTTAGTGGGGCTAGGGTTTGAGTTGTGTAAAAGAAATATGAAGAGGATGAGAGAAAAAGATGGTTTTATACCTAGGGTTTGCGTTGGGTTAGATGGGTGTGTAATACGTATACGAACACCGTTGATTCTCGCTTTAAATAAATCTGCTCGAATAAATGATCGATTAAATATATAGTTTAAATTATGTTTACTAATCTAATAAAAACGAATATGTATAACCTATATATATATATACACACATGTAGAAAAATATGCGTATAGAATTGTGGCAAGGCGTCACTGTAATTGTCAATTAAATAAAGTGTTCGCTCGCTATAAGTTATTATTATTTACTAAACAACAATCCCTGATATTTCTACAGGTAACTTTACGTAATCAACCAGGGTCGAAAATACGGGTTGTCACATTCTCCCCATGTTACGGGAATTTCGTCCTCGAAATTTAGGCTAAGATATACTATACGCTCCTTGTGTGGGTTCGTAAATAACACGTTGTTACAAGAAAATAAATACGGTTTCACGAAGGTTCACTAACCACATATAAGTCACATAACATATAAATTCACCAAATTTATATTTATTTATTTGTTTAGGAATACTGTTCCGACCAATGTTCGAATATAAACCCATGTGTGATCCAGTAATTCCCCGAATTACCATTATGTGAGTGTTTGTGAAATAACTGACACACTTAATTTACCCTAATCAAGTGTAATGCATGAATGAAGTTTGTGTTAACGGAGTTAACCGAAAATTGTCGGGTGTCACATCATCCCCAACTTGAAAGAAATTTCGTCCCGAAATTTGCCAATGATATCAGAAGTTGATACAACCGTTTGAACAACTGAGGATACTAGAGCTTATTCCGGTTACTGCTCTCCCTTGTGAACTCCGGTCCACGTCTTGAGCTCCAACAAAATTTCTCGTTTGGAATCCAACTGTGTTAACGAATCTCGACTTCCTGGTTCATGCTCTCAATAGATAACTTGACAACTGCAACTTGTCGTCGACCTTAGACGGTAGTAGGGGCATCACAAGTGTTCCATTGAATAATACTTCTTTAGATTCGAGTCATAAATGATATGGTGGACATTACCCGATGCGTCA
Source organism: Helianthus annuus (assembly GCF_002127325.2). Taxonomy (NCBI): domain Eukaryota; kingdom Viridiplantae; phylum Streptophyta; class Magnoliopsida; order Asterales; family Asteraceae; genus Helianthus; species Helianthus annuus. The sequence goes on along the minus strand of NC_035449.2, from coordinate 162,730,453 downwards.
GGTAACTTGAGTTTGTAGGTCACTTTACCGATTCTTTCCAGAGTTCTGAATGACTCAACATAACGTAAATTAAGCTTGCCACGCTTCCCAAGCGTACCACACCCTCCCAGGGTGAGATTTTCACATGATACGACCGCCTACACGAACTTCCAGTGTTTCCTAAGCTTATCAACTTTCCTGATGGTCACTCGTGGCTGCCAAACGATTTCCGATCCAAACAATCTTCCCAAGGGTTTCCAAGTACAAGCCCTGGACCTGCGATTACGTTGTCACCCTCCTTAACTCAACAAGGAGGTTAGCGTACTGTCCATGCAGTGCCTCAAACAGAGTTGTCTGAATACTAGAATGGTAACTGCTACGGTAGAACTCAGCCAAAGGTATGTGTCCTTCCAAATTCCACTAAGTCAATCACACATGCTTGCAACATGTCTTTGAGTGTCCAGATGGTTCGTTTACTCTAACCGTTTGTCCTATGATGACGGATAATGCTCATGTCCATACGCGAGCCAAGAGTGTCGTGCAAGGCTTGTCCTGAATCAGGTATAGATCAAAATCAGAGATAACTGGAGCTGGCACCTCGTGCCTAAAAGCCGCCTCTCTCAGAGGAACATTCACAGTTGTGAAGACTCGTCAGTTTCTTTGGTTGAAAGAGAATGTGCTGGTAACGTGAGACCATCGACGATCACCCAGGTGATATTGTTTCCATTTCGAGTTGTAGGCAGACTAGTGCCAGAATCAACGACAGTCTGTTCTCATTTCCATATGGGTGTTTCTGGTTGTTGATACTTTACCTTGACTTTCCGACTAGTCAAACATCATTCCCATGCATAGCTAGGTGGGCCTTCATGCCCGATTACCAGTACAAGGTTTATAAATCCTAAAGTCTCTCATCAAAACCCAGACGACTAGAATATCGAGGCCGGGGTGCTTTGCTCAACACAAATTTTCCTACAGCTGCTGTAAAAGGAGATCCACATTCGTTCCATGAGGTAGCGAATATCGTCCGACCTGCCAAGGTTGCTTCTCCATGCCCCGCATTGGTTCAACTTGAAAATTCTCTCCCTTCAGTTCTCCGGCGTGAACAAAGCGAGTCTGATCAGATAAGTTAGAGTCGATAGTGAGCTACAAAGCTCATACATGTTCAAGTTCCACAGTCGTAATCCTCCCCAAAAGTTCCATCCAACGATGCCATTTACTGATTTATCTCTTCCGAAACCAGGGTACATGGGAGGCCCTTGTGATCGGTCTAAGTAACGCATTCGGTACCGTCCAAGTAATGCCTCCAAGTAAATCCAAAGACCACGGTTTCCACCACCGGTTGTGTGTTGTGCAATTCCTCTTTGTAACCCCATTACGTAAATCATCACTTTCTCGTGTTGCGTCGACGTGTAACTGGATTGCAGACTCTGATTCGAACCATAATGATATACCACTGAATCACCCGCACCCTCGGGTAAAGACGATGCTAAGTGCATTGTAGAGTTGGGATTCGAAAGCTGAAAAGACGTCCTCCTGTTCTGTATTTCACGAACACAGCACCCGGTTGTGCTAAAGAGATTTAAGCTACGCGACCTTCGAAAATCCTGTGATTAATCTGCGATAATATCAAGCGGGACCAAGAAATTGTTGTATCCTTGAAGGACTCTTTGGTGTCGATCAGCTTCCAACCAAAACAGGTCTTAGCAAGATCCACGTGCATTTCCACTTCGTTGCTTATATGACCCAAAAAGGGTACCTTTCGAATTCAGAAGTTACACTTATCAAGACTCCGCGCGGTGTGGCTCCTCCCCCAGGAGCTCTTAGATAAGATACAAAGCTGTCCATGATGTTCTTTTCTCCTGGAAAAGGTTCAAAACGCCACCAATAGCATGGTCGGTTCACATGATCCATAAAGCTGCGGGTGTGATGATTACCCCAAATGTCATGGAATACAAAGTCGTATGGCCGAATTGCGTCTGATAAGCCGCTTTAATAACCTTCTCCCCTTGGACTTCCCTCTGATATTATTTTGCTCGTAAATCAATACTCGAATGAGAGCTCGTCCCTTGCAACTAGTCGACAGGTTGTCAATATATGGTCGAAGCAAACGGTTCTCAACTGTCGCCTTGATGAGTTCTCGATAATCAGTACACAAACAAAAAAAGGCTTATCCTCACGGGTATAACTGGGGCTTCCCAAAGAGAAAATTAGGTCCGACAAAACTCCTGTCCAATAGTTCTTGTAGTAGCTTATATAGTTCTTGCAACCCTCCTGGTGCAAGACGGTAAGAGTACGAGTATTCGGAGCTGCCTCTGGCGTGAGATCAACTGGGATTCCGACTAACAGTTGTGGTAGTAAACCTGAAAGTTCCTTGAATAGCACACTGAGATGCGTCATAACAATTGGTGGATCCTTGATCCTATTCTCCTTAGCCTTATCATCAGAAACGGTTGCTAATATAGCGAGGTCATCCCCCCCCCCCCCCGTAGACGCTTTAGAACAGACAACGGTCCTCTGCTAGGGAGAAGGATATGCAAAACTACCTTCTTACAGGGTATATCTGCACGATATCTGAATAACCAATCCACCCTAATTACTGCATCAAAACTGTGAAGGGTAGTAGAAGGAAGATCGATGTCGAAAACTTGTCCCACACAGTCGAATTTGCATCCCCACAAACATATGAGACTTCCATTGACTTGCCATCAACCGATTCCACAACAAGTTCGGTTTCGAGAAGCTTCAAGGTTAAACAGAACATAGATGAAGCGATTAGCTACCCGTACAAGCTTCCATGTTGCCACTATCCTGGTGTCGCCCACGCCAATCCTAAATGCCCTTCCATGAGTATCATTTCCAGTGTGGCTATACTCGTTGCAAGGATTCCCAGTACTGCCGTCGTTTCCTTGGTTGTTGTCGTTTTGATTTAACAACTGCCACTCCATGTCATAGGCACCTTCATTCCCATATTGTAGGCCATGGTTACAAATACCGCGATGATGGCGTGACTTTTACCTCTAAGTTCGTTGCTTGAGGAGCCCTACGATCTTTCACCAACCAAGTCCATCTTCTCACATTCCGTGCCACGTCCTAAAGCACTACTCATCGTGCTGACAGTTTCACATTCCACACCATGGTCTATCGTCATCGTTTATATCCCGATCAATTTGTAAGAGTTGAGTCCCATAATTCGCTAACTAAGGTTAATGATTCGACTGGAGTCAGATTGCTGATGTTCGCTTCCAGAAACCAAGGCCATTCCAATACTGAAGTCGGTGAGATGCCACAATCACCCCCTTGCCCCTCGACCTTGCAAGTTGGTCAAGTAATACACAGTACGTTGCTAGGGTGTTGCAGAAACGATCGCACTTACGGAATCTAAGACGTCAATACACAGAGTTCCAACCAATGAAAGGAGTAAGAAGGTATTGACCAATCATTCGACGCTGCAACATCCAACACAGGGACGTTCGTACAAGCACCTAACATTCTACAGAATTCGCTAGGCGTTCAGATGGGTGTTCAGGTAATACTCGATAGCATCGGGATTCGTAAGGGTTCAGAAAGGAGTGAAAAGACCACATTCAAGTAAGAGACAATCACTGTTATGACTCGTATAGACTGTTATGTTTCACATCGATCAAGTGACGGTACGAAACCCCTTCTTCACTTGTTAAGCCTCACTGGGACTCGCATGCACCCCACATCATTATTATGTGTGCACCCACAATAATATTGTGATTTGCATGCTCATCTCAGTTCCTCCTAACTCATGTCAAATGGTTCCTCAAACTCGAGTGCCAAACAGAGGTTATCAGAACAATAAGATCACAAGATTCTAAGGACTATGACATACTATTAACGCATCATAATGCAAGCAATCAATTCATGCTATCATGCTACAGTGACGAGTGTGTGTTCGTATGTTACGTCATAAACAAATGTGTACTAGTCATGTGATGTATGCAACAAGTGAGAAAGACGAACCTTGCAATCTGGAGCTGAGTGTCATGGTGGAACTAGATATCTGGCGGAACTCTTCCTACCTTCTTGAGGCCGTCGCTCGAAGCAATCAAGGAGAACACCATTAAAACGTGATACGGTTTGTTTTGTAGAAGGTGATGATGTTTTGCGGCAGAAGGTTTTGAAAACAAAACGATAATGTGCGCTCTCTCTCTAGGATCAGTTAGTGGGGCTAGGGTTTGAGTTGTGTAAAAGAAATATGAAGAGGATGAGAGAAAAAGATGGTTTTATACCTAGGGTTTGCGTTGGGTTAGATGGGTGTGTAATACGTATACGAACACCGTTGATTCTCGCTTTAAATAAATCTGCTCGAATAAATGATCGATTAAATATATAGTTTAAATTATGTTTACTAATCTAATAAAAACGAATATGTATAACCTATATATATATATATATATATACACACACATGTAGAAAAATATGCGTATAGAATTGTGGCAAGGCGTCACTGTAATTGTCAATTAAATAAAGTGTTCGCTCGCTATAAGTTATTATTATTTACTAAAAAACAATCCCTGATATTTCTACAGGTAACTTTACGTAATCAACCAGGGTCGAAAATACGGGTTGTCACATTCTCCCCATGTTACGGGAATTTCGTCCTCGAAATTTAGGCTAAGATATACTATACGCTCCTTGTATGGGTTCGTAAATAACACGTTGTTACAAGAAAATAAATACGGTTTCACGAAGGTTCACTAACCACATATAAGTCACATAACATATAAATTCACCAAATTTATATTTATTTATTTGTTTAGGAATACTGTTCTGGCCAATGTTCGAATATAAACCCATGTGTGATCCAGTAATTCCCCGAATTACCATTATGTGAGTGTTTGTGAAATAACTGACACACTTAATTTACCCTAATCAAGTGTAATGCATGAATGAAGTTTGTGTTAACGGAGTTAACCGCAAAATTGTCGGGTGTCACACATAATGCCTATACACCAATTCAGTAGGAAACCCAATAAATATGGGAAAACCCTCCTTATGGGAATCAAACCCAGGACCTGTATGTCCTAAAGTCTTATCTCACCACCAAGACGCCACTAAGCTATAAAGTCATGGACATACATTGTAGTTTTAAATTTATTAGAATGAAAACCAAATGAGAAAACACCATAGATATAGGTTTTTTTTTTTTTTGAATTAGTGCTGTTTATCTATATTACTGTTAACACTGTAATAAATAGTGAAACGAAATAGCTAGTAGTCCAATGGTATTATAATGCTCCATTGATGTCACTTTTAGACTATACGGTTTGGAGGGTCTAAAAATAGGCATTATACGATACGTAAAAGATACGTCAGCTTGCGTCAGAAGGGGGGCGTGGAGCAAAAACCGTGTGATAAGAGGTGTAGAAGAGTGGCGTTAGCGTTATTCGACACGTGTCACACTTTTTTATTGTTAAATTATATTTAAAAATTCTATGAAATCTATTTAATTTAAAAAAATACAACAATAGTAATTAAACAAATAACGTTGATTATTAAACATTACATATTTAAAAATAAAAACCATTACATAATCAAAATAAAACCTAAAAATTAAAAAATACTACACAAAAAATCTAACAATCTGCCAAGCCGAAATATGACGGAATTCACGATTGTGTTCGTGCCTGAAGTTGATAGAGCGACTTGTATGATGTCGTCCTCCCCAAGGTCACCATCCCGCGTTTTCCACCATGGTGTGCACCGTCTCGATTCTTTCACAATCCAAAGGGTTTAACCCTAAAACGAGAAGAAAGCAAGTCCATGGTTCGGGTGGTCTCACCCCTATGGACGCAAAAGTGTTGTAAAATTCTCCCCCAAAACGGACCGCTTGAGCGGCTATGAGGCGTGTAGTGGCTCAAGGCTTCGACCCATTACTCGCACATTGTGATATCCACTTTCTCGGTCCAAGGAATGGTTGATATTTTCGGTTTTGTAAAGTGGAAATGGGAGAGAGGTTATAAAAATTTGGGTGAAAGGTGAGAGTTTGTAAAAAAATGGAAGAAGAGGGTGGTTTATATAGGGTAAAATTTGTTTTTTTTTAAGTTAAGCTTAAAAAAAAAAAAAAAAAAAAAAACCCTATTATCAAACGGCTAATACCCACGCCAATTGAAATGTGCCACGTCAATGCAAATTTGGTCTCAACGCCCATGGGATTTCCACCGCCGCATGACCCACGCCATGGTCGGGCTGGTGTGCACGACGTTGACGAGCTTCCATGCGGCTTGTAAACGCCCATATCGTGTGATCTTAAGTGAGGAGAGTTTAAGTTTCTTTAGATGTAAGTGGTGTAGATTTTAAGAGTATGTATAGTGATGTGTTTTTGTCGTTAAAATAATAATAATAATAATAATTGTTAGGGCAGGATTTTTTAATGACCTATGATCCTCACTTATTATCCTATTAGTGATCCTTACTTCTGTGACAGATAGTGATCCTCAGAAGTGCTTCAGGATCAGGATCATGGATCACCCTAAGAATCCTTGTACTAACGATTGTTTACTTTGAATTTCGTATTGTTTTGCAGGAGTAATAAGTTAGACTTGGTCTTGGCAACGTTACTAAGGAATAATCCACAGTTATTTCGCACGTGTTTGATTGAAAATGGACGTTGTGGAGAACGTGGGAGCATGGCACGAATTGTGGACAGTTTGTTAGGCTAGTTAACTTCTATTTTAAAAGGGGTAGCGAGCTAGCTTTAGAAACACTTGGCTAATTTTGGCTACACACACTCGTGCAACCGCACTCTTGAGCATACAGCAAAACACTTAGCAATTTTTACACATTTTTGCACGTTACACCGTAGTGATCCTTGTACCTAGCTCGCTATTATCCGAAGTTGTAAACAATTATTGGTTAATTGGAAGTTGGTGATCGGTAGTTTCCATCACCCGAGGTTTTTTATGCCGGAGATCATTCATTGATCAAGGGCTTTTTCCTCGTATAAATCTTTGTGTCACTTGTGCAATTCATATCTAAGTGATCCTTATCGTTGTTCACTAATTCAAGCATCATACCCTGTAACAAAGAGTTTGGTTGCATTATCCTCATCTGATTTTTGACCAAAACAGTTTGGCGCCCACCGTGGGGCAATTGGTGCTTCATTCCTAAGAAGTTTTTCTGTTTGTGATCATTCTGGTTCATTGCATTCAAGTACATGGCTTCATCATCAAAGAATACTTCTACTGCAATGTCCGCGGTCAATTCATCTTAGGGCATTCCACCTTTGCCTCCACCACCTGCTGAACCTCAGAAAAATGTTGAGAAGAAACCAACTCTCATTTTCTCAAAACCTCCAACTTCTTCTGCTTCTTATACTCCTACTACTAGTGACATGTTTACTTTGATTTTGCAGATGAAGGAGCATATACAGCAGCAGGATAAGACCAACGAAAGGATTCTCAAAGAAATCGGAGACCTTAAGAAACAAAAGAGATCGGCAGAGGATCATTCCCCACTGGTGCCCAGATCTTTGAATTTTGATACTCCGGTGATAACTTCTCAGCCTTCAGTGATTCCAGACGTTCAATATGTGGGAGGACCAAAAGGAGTGCACTACGGATCAACAACAATGACTCAGGCATCAGGTTCATACTTCCAGCCAACAGGATCCCATCCTCAGCATGCAGGATCCTTCACAAGCTCAGGAGGATACCCAGGAGCGCAGCAGATTCAAGGGTTCTGGCCGTTTCAAGGATCATCCCAGGTTCAAGGATCCTCCTTTGTTCCAGGATCATCCCAGGTTCAAGGATCCTCCTTTGTTCCAGGATCATCCCAGGTTCAAGGATCCTCCTTTGTTCCAGGATCCTCCCAGGTTCAAGGATCCTCCTTTGTTCCAGGATCATCCCAGTTTCAAGGATCCTTCCAGATGCCGGGATCCTTAAGGAGTTTGCAATCAGGAAGTTCAGATATCCATCAGGGGGACTTTATCCCAATGCAGACCATTGCTTCCACTAGTCCTTCGATCATTCCAGAGTCTCAACAATATGGGTTCACATCCGGAGTTACTAATTTGAACCCGGCGGGAGGTAACACTTTTAATAATTCTCTTACTACTAACCATGGATTCATGCAGGATACAGGTATCAATCGTGCCATGGCCAGAGAATTGCAAAAGTTGAAGAACATGATATCAAGTGTCCCAGGAGTGGTCAAACCTATCCCGGAGATTGCAGATGGGAGCCATAAGATATCTCGTTTTGCACCACCAATCTGTGATGCTGAGATACCCAAGAGGTTCCACGTGCCAACCATGAAGTTGTATGATGGTTCAACGGATCCTAAAGAACACATAGCACAATACAGGGAGAGGATGGAGATCAATCCGATCCCAGAAAGGTTAAAGGAAGCATGTCTGTGCAAGGGATTTGGATCCACTCTTACTGGATCAGCTCTCAAATGGCTGCTAAGTCTTCCCCCCTACTCTATTACCTCATTTGCTGATCTAGTTAACCAATTTAATAATCAGTTTTCTTGTAGTAGAAAATTCGAACGTTTAACTAGTGATTTATATAGGATAACCCAGGGTCATAATGAATCATTAAGGGATTATATCACTAAATTTAGTAAAGAATCCTTAGACATTCCTAACCTAGATATAGCCACGGCTGTTGAGGCCTTTAAAATGGGATTGCTTAGGGATTCATTGTTCTATGATGATCTTGTTATGACACCTTGCAGGAACCTAGATGAGGTAAGAACCCGGGCACTCAGGTTCATCCGGCTAGAGGATGATAAGAGGATCCAGGAGAGATTAGCAAGATCCTCAAAACAAGAAAAGCAAGAATCCTCGTTCAAGAACAACAAGTTCAGATCCTATAACAAATCTGATAACCAGAATGTGCATGCTGTTGATCAAGAAGAGGATGATGAGGATTATCCTCCAATTTCTGAATATTGTTTTTCTGTTGATAACAATGAACTAATCCTTGCAATGCAGAATTTAGGTGATAAAGCTAGATGGCCCAGGAAAAATGACAGACCAGCTGCAACTAAAGATAAATCAAAGTGGTGTGCATACCATGAAGATTTTGGGCATCTCACAGAAGAATGCATTGCACTGAGAAAAGAAATTGGATACTTGTTAAGCAAGGGGCACCTGAAAGAGTTATTGGGTAAAAAAAAGTCAAGGACTCAGGATCCTGAAAGGATCCCTGAGAAAGCTCCGGCCCCTCCAGCAGATGCACAAGTAATAAACTTTATTTCTGGAGGATCAGACATTTGTGGCACATCCTTCTCAGCAGCTAAAAGGCATGCAAAGGAAACCAAAATGGATGATGGAGATAGACCCATCCGAACATCTAGTGTCTCCGAAAGAAAAGTCATAACTTTTGATGAGGATGATCGTGTTGACATTCAGGATCCTCATCACGATGGTTTGGTTATCACTCTTTTTATAGACGGAGGAAGCTCTGTGAATATTATCCAGCTTGATGTTCTAAAGAAGATGGGTATCCCCGAATCAGATATCATATCGAGATCCTCTGTGCTCGTGGGATTCAGTGGCGAGACTAAGAATACCCTGGGGGACATTAAACTCCCAATATACATCGAAGGCCTACATTCTTATAAAAAATTTTGTGTTATTGACTGTTTATCTTGTTGTAATGTTATCCTTGGCAGGCCTTGGATACACGATATGAAGGCAGTCTCATCCACCTACCATCAATGTGTGAAGCTCCCTAGTCCTTGGGGAATAGTGAAGATTGATAGTGATCAGCAGGAGGCTAAAAACTGTTACACTTCATCGATGAAACCAGCCTCAAAGTCAAGGGAACAATAGCAATCAAAGTGTCCTCCAAGGGATGTCTTGGAGGAAAGAGAGCAGGATGTAGTAGAAATCCTCATGGATCCTGGTGATCCTGAATCCAAAATCTATATCGGATCAGGGATCCTTGGCAAAATGAAAGAAGACCTCATATCCTTCCTCAAAAGGAGGAAAATTACATTTGCATGGAAACATGAGGATATGACAGGTATATCTAAAGATATTATCACTCACAAACTTGGCATTGACAGGTCGTTCAAACCAATCCATCAGAAAAGGAGGAAGTTTGCACCAGAAAGAAATGCCATTATCCAGGAAGAGGTAGAGAAATTGCTCCGAGCAGGTATGATTAGAGAGGTCAAGTATCCAAGATGGTTGGCCAATGTGGTTGTTGTTCAAAAGAAAAATGGAAAGTGGAGGGTATGTGTCGATTTCACAGATTTAAATAAGGCATGTCCCAAGGATCCTTTCCCATTACCCCACATTGACTCCATAGTGGATGCAACGGCGGGTCATGAACTGTTGACTTTTATGGATGCTTCATCTGGATTTCAACAAATTCAGATGGAACCATCTGATCAAGAGGATACGGCCTTTATGACTCCAACCGGTATATATTGTTATATTGCTATGCCATTTGGACTAAGGAATGCAGGTGCAACTTATCAAAGGCTGGTGAATATGATGTTCAAGGATCAGATTGGACAAACTATGGAGGATTACATAGATGATATGGTGGTAAAATCCATAAAAGCTGAGGATCACCTGAGGGACTTGGAGGAAGCATTCGATATCCTTGACAAATAAAACATGAAACTTAATCCTTCAAAATGTCACTTTGGTGTTAAAGCAGGTAAATTCTTAGGGTATATGGTGACAAAGAGAGGCATTGAAGCCAGCCTAGAACAAATCAAAGCTTTAGTGAATATCAAATCTCCTGCCAATGCTAAAGATGTTCAGAGGCTAACAGGCAGGATCGCAGCTTTGAACAGATTTATATCCAAATCCTCATAGAAATGCAAGGAATTCTATGATATCCTAAGGAAGAACAAGAAGTTTGAGTGGACTGAGAAGCATGAAAGTGCCTTAAGAGCTCTCAAGGATTACCTATCCTCAGCCCCGGCCTTGATGAAACCAGAAAAAGGAGATGTGCTATCCTTATATCTTGCAGTATCCTTAAAAGCAGTAAGTGCAGTCCTTGTTAAGGATCACGAAGGTACACAACATCCTGTCTACTATGTAAGTAAGAGTTTACTTGATGCTAAATCCAGGTATTCACACCTAGAAAAGCTTATCCTCGCTTTATTATGGCATCCACTAAATTAAGACATTATTTTGAAACTCATGTTATTATTGTTAAAACTAATTTTCCAATTAAGAATGTCCTCAGGAAACCTGAAATGTCAGGAAGGATGGCTAAGTGGGCAGTGAAGCTTAGTGCATATGATATAAGATATGAGCCTAGGACAGCCATTAAATCCCAAGCGTTAGCTGACTTTGTGGCTGATTTCAGTAGTGATTTGCAAAAGGAAGCTGAGTTAGAAGTCCAGCAGCTAGAGGAGACCAAGGATCCTTGGATACTCTATACTGATGGATCCTCAAATGTCAAAGGAACAGGGCTTGGAATACTACTAAAATCGCCACAGGGGGACATAATACCCCACTCTATAGCTTGTGAGTTCCAAACCACTAACAATGAGGCTGAGTATGAAGCCTTGATAGCTGGTTTGCAAATTGCTAAGCATATGGGGATCAGGTATCTTGAGTCAAAGAATTGGCACTCTTTTTTGTTTCCTTTAGTTTGACACAGGTACCAAGAGAAGAAAATACAGAAGCTGATGCATTGGCTAATCTAGGATCATCTTTGAAGATCCCGGAGGATATAAGTATCCCCATTATCCATATCCTGGCTCCTGCCATCGAGGATCATGTGGCCATGGAAATAGGAGAGGATTCTGCAGTTATCCCTAGTGAGGATACTCGATCTCATTCGGGATCAGGATCATGGATCCTGCCAATCATGAGATACTTACAACATGGAGAGATTCCTATAGGAGAAAACCCTAGAGCTTTCAAAATTAAGGTATCTCAATTCACAATTTTAAATAATGTATTGTATAAGCGATCTCTTGCAGGACCATATTTAAGATGCATTGAGGATCCTGAAATCCAAGAAGTTTTAAAAGACTTCCACGAAGGAGATTGTGGAAACCACACTGGGGGCAGGGCATTATTCTCAAGGATCCCGAGGACAGGATACTATTGGCCAACTATGAAAAGAGATGCTGTGGAATATGCTAAGAAGTGTGATCCTTGTCAGAGACACAACAATATCCTTCATCAGCCGGCCGAATTTTTGCATCCCATATCCTCCTCTTGGCCATTTATGAGATGGGGTATGGATATAGTTGGTAAGCTCCCTAAGGCACCTGGTGGAAAAGTGTTCATGCTTGCTATGACTGATTACTTCTCCAAGTGGATAGAGGCTGAAGCTTTTGCCCAAGTCAGAGAAAAGGAAGTTATATCCTTCATTGAAAGAAATATTATAACTAGATTTGGTATCCCTTCTGAAATTATATGTGATAATGGTTCCCAATTTATTGGGGGCAGAACTACTAACTTTTGTGACAGTTGGGGGATTAAGATGATAACATCAACACCAGTCCACCCACAAGCTAATGGTCAGGCAGAATCATCCAACAAGATCATCATCAACAATTTGAAGAAGAAGCTTGGATCCAAAAAAGGGAAATGGGCAGAAGAACTACCTTATGTGCTTTGGGCTGATAGGACGACCCCCAAGAATGCTACAGGCCAGACTCCATTCTCTTTGGTATTTGGGGCAGAATCAGTGATCCCTACAGAAATGGTGGTTCCAACTGCTAGAACAAGTATCCGTGATCCTGTGGAAAATGATGAGAACTTGGTTCAAGACCTGGATACTATTGAAGAAATCAGGGATCTGGCTAGGATAAGGATGGCCAGTTATCAACAAAGAATGGCTGGTGCTTACAACAAAAATGTCAGGATCAGGAAGTCTCAAATTGGTGATATGGTGTTAAGGAAAGCATTTCAGAATACCACCAATCCTGCTGATGGAAAATTGGCACCAAAATGGGAAGGCCCTTATTTGATTGAAGCTGAGGCAGGAAAGGGGGCATATCGATTACTGACTATGGAAGGTGATTTGCTACCAAGAGCCTCGAATGTTGTCTACTTGAAGAAATATTTCATGTGAATAGGATCCTCATAAATCAGATGATCCTTACATCATGAGTATCCTTGAAGGATCCTTAAAGCACCGATGATCCTTACTTTGGTAACATCCTAATCTCAAACTATTTCATTCCCTTACTTTCTCACCTAAGGATAAGGATCCTGCATCCTTTATCCACTTCTCACGTGATTCTGAGTTTTGAAAGTTCAGGTATCCTTAGCAAAATGTTGGTTATCCCCAGAAGCAACCAGTCACTTGGGTTTGACCCCAGTTATTTGGGCTTGACCCCAGTTCCGCCTGTAGCGCATGATGATCCTGGTATAGTTCATGGCAGTGGGACCAGTACTCGCTTTAGGGGCTGATAATTCCATTGTACTGGCTATACCTAGGATCCTACGTATAATGGTAGACGTACCATACATCCGTTCCTAAGGTTTCTAACGTTTTCATGTTAGCTAAGGTTTTGGCATTTTCATGCCACTAAGTTTGGATAGTCGCCAGTTAGGGCCATACTCCAGTTTACAAACGATCCTTGGGCTTATCCCCAGTTATCCTTGGGCTTGTCCCCAGTTGCTAACTTTTATCTTATATTGGCTTAGTCCCAAGTTATGTTCTATTTCAGGTCTTTGAAGTTAAACAACCAAGGATCCTTGATCCTTACTTCTCTCTAAGGTTTGTCTTATAGTTATCCTGGTTATGGTATTAAAGGTTAGGACCCTAACTTGGATCCTCAGGTATGATCCTTAACTATTTTAATTTTGTTCATTGTTTATTTGAATAACCCTTGTATTTTGACAACTAAACTTGTGATCCTTAAAATATACTACTTTTTGGGATTTTTCAACTATAGGATATTTGATCCTGGATCATATCCTAAATATTTTCTATCTTACTTATCCAAGATTTCTTATTTAGACAAGTATACATCAAAACAATTGGAAATTAAAAAGACAAACAAGGATAACAACACAAGATAAGCCAAAAAAGATTATAGTTATTTTATTAACAAAGATTAAACCACCAAAAGTTGTCAAGATTGCCAACCCACGTTTCTACCAGCAAAACGTGGCCCGTCCACATGGGTTGGCAACGAGTGTCCATTGTTTGTGCGGTCATAGCATGCAGGAAATTAAAAGGCGGCAGGATCACAATGGCTTCATCCCCCAAACAGAGGATCCCTCCACCATTTGCAATCCTACCTATCGTCTGGAGGATCCAGGATCCTTAATCCTAAAACTATTGTTCAAAGTACAAACCGACAATTGTTCAACAAAAACTACCATCAAACTAAAAAAATTGGGCTCCGGCTATGTCTAGAAGTGTCCATCATTGCCCAATCACGCAGCCTACACCTTCGCTGCTCCTTCATCCTCTCCAGCTCCAGCATCCTTCACTTGATCCTTGCCACTGCCTCCGGCCTCAAGCGCCAACATCTCCTCAGCCTCCTCATCATCCTCCAGGTCAGCTAGCCTTGCCTTCCAGCCTTCAACATCCCAGCTGCTTCTGTCGAAGTCAGGATCCTGGGCCTCCTGGGCCATCTGCAGTCTTGTTTTGTACATTGTGATAGCAGCAGAGACCTTTGCACCTTCCACGATTTCATGCTTCTCGTAGTCGATGTCAATCAGGAGTTTGGTTGTTTCGGTCCTGGCAGCTTGGAGGGCCTTTTCAAGATCAGCGATCTTGTGATCCTTGAGCACTGAGATTTGTTGGAGGTCAGCCATCCTCTTATCCAACTCCTCGACGCTCCCCACGTAATCCTCAATCTCAGCAAATTTCTTCAAAGAAGACAAAGCAGTTCAAGGTCAGGTGATCCTCAAATGAGGAGGATATATGAGTAGGATATGTAAGCAGAATCAGTGATCCTTACCTCATTGAAGTATTCGAGGAACTGGTGGCGGATCAGCGGTAGGCCTTGTAGGTCCTCAACATCAGAGCTCTTTCTCTTTTTGCCACCCCTTCTTTGCTGGGTGCCTTGGGGATTGAGACGCTCGGGCTTGCGATGGCCTTCTTCTTGGATTTGACAGTGTCAAGATCAGCCATACCGAACTTGGAGGCAGCTTTGGAGGATTTTCCAGCACCTACACATTCAAAACAAGATGAGTATCCTTATCCTATTTCTGTGTAACTATTTGTTTTGGTTAAAAATCTAATGAGGATAATGCAACCAAACTCTTAGTTACGGGGAATGATGCTAGAAATGTAGAACAATAATAAGGATCACTTCGATGTAAATTGCACAAACAACACAAGGATTTATACGAGGAAAAAGCCCTTGATCAATGAATGATCTCCGGCATAAAAAACCTCGGGTGATGGAAACTACCGATCACCAAGCTCAAATAAATCAATAAAAGTTTACAACTTCGGATAGTGACGAGCTAAGTACAAGGATCACTATGGTTAATCGTGTAAAAGTGTGAGAATTGTTAAGTGTTTGTTGAGAGCTTTGAGACTGCAATTGCACGAGAGTGTGTGTGTATAACCGAAAATGGCTAAGTGTTCTAATTTTAACTCGTCACCCCTTTAAAAATGAAAGCTAACTAAGCTAACTAATTGTCCGACTTTTGTGCCATGCTCCCACGTTCTCCACAACGTCCATTTCTATTCAAATGTGTGCGAAATACCCGTGGAATATTCCATAGTTACGTTGCCAAGACCAAGTCAAGCTCAATACTCCTGCAAAACAATACGAAACACAAACAGCTAATCGTTAGTATGAGGATCCTTAGGGTGATCCATGATCCTGATCCTGAAGCTCTTCTGAGGATCACTGTCTGTCACAGAAACAAGGATCACTTATTAGGATAACAAGTAAGGATCACTAATTGTTAGAAAATCCTCCCCTAACAATTGCCCCCAAAATATAAGGAGTAAAATGTAAAATGAACGAGTTATGTTTTCTTGATCTTATCTGCAACAAACTCAACGGATTTATAGCCGTTAATATCGAACTATCCGTTGCATTATGACGTCACAGAAGTGACACCCCTGCAAAATCATCATTATAAATAGGAGATATAGATATGATCGTTTGCATTTAAAATCCAGAGCTACTCCCTTTATAACCGCATTCAGAAGATCAAACAGGTATTCTCCTCTTCACCTTCTCTCTTTACTTGCTCTGTTTTTCTTCTCTTTTCCATCATTCCGTTCAAAATGTTGCTCCGGAATTCCCCTGCTAAGGATCACCAGAAAGTAAGCCCCTTCAAGAGTCAAGGGATCATCACAGATTCCGCTAAAGAACGCTGCATTTTCACCGATCCTCAAATTGACAGGGTCCGGTATTGTTTTCCCGCAAACACCGTGTTCAAACCCTATGATCTTACTGCCCTGAGCGATCACACTTCTGATTCATGGGTTGCCTTCCCTGTGACCCCGTTTGCCATAGGCTACACATACCCCTTTCCAGCTTTCACCCAATCCTTCTTTTCCCTGACCGGCATATCTTACATCCAAGCCATGCCGATGATCTGGAGGGTTTTGTATACCCTTGAAAGGATCATCGAGCAGGAGGGGATAGATTTAGGCATGGCTGAGTTAGGAGAACTGTATGATCTTACCACCTTTGGTTCCCATCGCTATCTGTTCAAACGAAGGCCTGGAGAGGAGCATCCAATCTTCAAAGCCACCAAGAATGACACCAACTGGAAGCGGCACTTCTTTTTTGTGAGAAGAGATTCTATCCCTGATGGGAAGGATCTACCCAAGAAGTGGGCTACCCATGGTAGGATGGAGGATCCTGAGGAGGATCACCATAGAACTTATCCTTCAGAATAAGGATCACTGACATTCTTTTGTTTTCTTGTTGTGCAGCTATCTCCGTTTCACACCTCAGATTAACTCCTGCTGCTAAAGAGAGACTCTTGGCCTTCAAGAGACTTGATCCTGAAACAAGAACTTTCAAGACTACCACCCAAGATTCTCAGGAAGTATCCTCTGGTTCTGTCACAATGTCAAGTAAGTATCCTTGTTTTAAAGATTCAATTAAATAATGATATTCAAGTAAAATTAAGATACTTATCTTGTTTTGATTGTGTAGGTGCTGGAAAATCCACCAAGTCTGCTTCGAAGTTTAGCATCACCGATCTCACCAATGTCAAATCCTCGAGAAAGAAGACTCCTGCTAGCCCCACTGCTTCAATCCCCAAGGCACCCCTCAGAGGGAAGGGAGGCAAGAAGAGAAAGGCCTCCGAAGCTGAGGATCTGCAAGGCCTCCCCTTGATCCGCCAACAATTCATGGACTACTTCAATGAGGTAAGGATCACTGTGCCTGCTTGTATATCCTGCTTGTTTGAGGATCATTTGGTTCTGACATTATCCTTTGTCTCCCTTGCAGAAATTTGCTGAGATCGAAACCTATGTTGGCCACGTTGAGGATCAGGATAGCAAGATTGCTGATCTTCAACAGGTTGCCGTGCTGAAGGACCTCAAGATAGCCGATCTTTAGAAGGATCTCCAGGCCACCAAGAATGAGGCTGCCAAGATGCTGATCAACTTTGATTATGAGAAGCACGAGATCACCTAGGATGCCAAGGTCTCCGCCGCCATAGCAATGTACAAGATCCAGCTGCAAATGGCCATGGAAGCTCAGGATCCTGCTTTTGACAAGAGCACCTGGGATGTGGAGGGCTGGAAGGCAAGGCTGGCTGAACTGGAGGACGATGAAAAGGTTGAGGAGATCCTGACACTTGAGGCTGGAGGCAGTGGCAAGGATCAGGGTGGTGAGGCAAGTGGAGCTGGTGGTGAAGATGCAGCGAAGGTCTAAGCTACAGGATTGGGCGATGAAGGAAACTTCTAGACATAGCCGGAGCCCAATTTTTTTTGTTTAGTGGTTGTTTTGCTGAACAATTTAATGGTCTGTACTCTTGAGCAATAGTTTTAGGTTTAAGGATCAAGGATCCTTCAGACAATAGGCAGGATTGCAAATGGTGGAGGGATCCTCTGTTTGGGGGATGAAACCATTGTGATCCTGCCGCCTTTATGTTCCTGCACAATGCTCCTGCTATTATCATGGACACCCTTTACCTACCCCAGCGGACGGGCCACGTTTTGCTGGTAAATGCTTGGGGTAGGTAATTTTGACAACCTTTGAAGGGTTAGTATTTTTTGTTAATAAATAAAATCTTAACCTTTTGTCGCTTATCCTGTGTTGTTATCCTTTTGGTTCCTTTGATTCTCAATTGTTTTGGTATATACTTATTAAATCAGAAGTTTTAAATAAGTCAGATTGAAAACGTTTAGGATATGATCCTTGATCAAATATCCTGTAGTTGTAAAATCCCAAAAAGTAGTATATGTTGTAAGGATCATAAGTTCAGTTGTCAAAGTATAAGGGTTATTTAAATAAACAATGAATAAGATAAAAATAGTTAAGGATCATACCTGAGGATCCAAGTTAGGATCCTAACCATAATCAGGATAACTATAAGATAATCCTTAGAGAGAAATAAGGATCAAGGATCCTTAGTTATTTAACTTCAAAGACCTGAAATAGAGCATAACTTGGGACTAAGCCAATATAAAATAACAGTTAGCAACTGGGGACAAGCCCAAGGATAACTGGGGATAAGCCCAAGGATAATTGGGGACAAGCCCAAGGATAACTGGGGACAAGCCCAAGGATAACTTGGGACAAGCCCTAGGATAACTGGGGACAAGCCCAAGGATAACTGGGGACAAGCCCAAGGATAACTGGGGACAAGCCAAGGATCGTATGTAAACTGGAGTATGGCCCTAACTGGCGACTGTCCAAACTTAGTGACATGAAAATGCCAAAACCTTAGCTAACGTGAAAACGTTAGAAACCTTAGGAACGGATGTATGGTACGTCTACCATTATACGTAGGATCCTAGGTATAGCCAGTACAATGGAATTATCAGCCCCTAAAGCGAGTACTGGTCCCAATGCCTTGAACTATACCAGGATCATCATGCGCTACAGGCGAAACTAGGGTCAAGCCCAAATAACTGGGGTTAAACCCAAGGATCTGGATTGCTTCTGTAGATAATCAACATTATGCTAAAGATACCTGAACTTTCAAAACTCAGAATCTTGTGAGAGAAGGATAAAGGACACATGATCCTTATCCTTGTATGAGAAAATAAGTAAATGAAATAGTTCAAGATTAGGACATTACCAGAATAAGGATCATTGATGCTTTAAGGATCCTTCAAGGATACCCCTAATGTAAAGATCATAGGCGCCAGGAGGATCCTACTCACATGAAATATTTCTTCAAATGAACAGCATTCCAAGCTCTTGGTAACAAATCACCTTCCATGGTCAGCAATCTATATGCCCCCTTTCCTGCTTCAGCTTCAATCAAATAAGGGCCTTCCCACTTTGGTGCCAACTTTCCATCAGCAGGATTGGTGGTATTCTGGAATGCTTTCCTCAATACCATATCTCCAACTTGAAACTTCCTGATCCTGACATTTTTGTTGTAAGCACCAGTCATTCTTTGTTGATAACTAGCCATCCTTATCCTAGCCAGATCCCTGAGTTCCTCAATAGTATCCAGGTCTTGAGCCAGGTTCTTATCATTTTCCTCAGGATCACGGGTACTTGTTCTAGCAGTTGGAACTACCATTTCTGTTGGGATCACTGATTCTGCCCCAAATACCAAAGAGAATGGTGTTTGACCAGTAGCATTCTTAGGGGTTATCCTATCAGCCCAAAGCACATAAGGTATTTCTTCTGCCCATTTTCCTTTCTTGGATCCAAGCTTCTTCTTCAAATTGTTGATGATGATCTTGTTAGATGATTCTGCTTGACCATTAGCTTGTGG